>NC_087206.1:1322086-1349586 GCF_015104395.2 Macrobrachium nipponense | reverse complement strand
CTAGCAGAGGTTAATATCAGGAGAGGGATCTTCCAGGGCGACTCACTGTCCCCACTACTCTTCGTAGTAGCCATGATTCCCATGACAAAAGTACTACAGAAGATGGATGGCCAGGGTACCAACTCAAGAAAAGAGGCAACAGAATCAACCATCTGATGTTCATGGACGACATCAAGCTGTATGGTAAGAGCATCAAGGAAATAGATACCCTAATCCAGACTGTAAGGATTGTATCTGGGGACATCAGGATGGAGTTTGGAATAGAAAAATGCGCCTTAGTCAAACATACAAAAAGGCAAAGTAACGAGAACTGAAGGGATAAAGCTACCAGATGGGAGCAACATCAAAACACATAGATGAGACAGGATACAAATACCTGGGAATAATGGAAGGAGGGGATATAAAACACCAAGAGATGAAGGACACGATCAGGAAAGAATATATGCAGAGACTCAAGGTGATACTCAAGTCAAAACTCAACGCCGGAAATATGATAAAAGATATAAACACATGGGCAGTGCCAGTAATCAGATGCAGCGCAGGAATAGTGGAATGGACGAAGGCAGAACTCCGCAGCATAGATCAGAAAACCAGGAAACATATGACAATACACAAAGCACTACACCCAAGAGCAAATACGGACAGACTATACATAACACGAAAGAAAGGAGGGAGAGGACTACTAAGTATAGAGGACTGCGTCAACATCGAGAACAGAGCACTGGGGCAATATCTGAAAACCAGTGAAGACGAGTGGCTAAAGAGTGCATGGGAAGGACAAATAAAAGTAGACGAAGACCCAGAAATATACAGAGACAGGAGAATGCCAGACAGAACAGAGGATTGGCACAACAAACCAATGCACGGACAATACATGAGACAGACTAAAGAACTAGCCAGCGATGACACATGGCAATGGCTACAGAGGGGAGAGCTAAAGAAGGAAACTGAAGGAATGATAACAGCGGCACAAGATCAGGCCCTAAGAACCAGTTATGTTCAAAATACGATAGACGGAAATAACATCTCTCCCATATGTAGGAAGTGCAATACGAAAAATGAAACCATAAACCACATAGCAAGCGAATGCCGGCACTTGCACAGAACCAGTACAAAAAGAGGCATGATTCAGTGGCAAAAGCCCTCCACTGGAGCTTGTGCAAGAAACATCAGCTACCTTGCAGTAATAAGTGGTACGAGCACCAACCTGAGGGAGTGATAGAAAAACGATTACGCAAAGATCCTCTTGGACTATGGTATCAGAACGGATAGGGTGATAGTGCAAATAGACCAGACGTGACGTTGATTGACAAAGTCAAGAAGAAAGTATCAATCATTGATGTCGCAATACCATGGGACACCAGAGTTGAAGAGAAAGAGCGGGAAAAAAAATGGATAAGTATCAAGATCTGAAAATAGAAATAAGAAGGATATGGGATATGCCAGTGGAAATCGTACCATAATCACAGGAGCACTAGGCACGATCCCAAGATCCCTGAAAAGGAATCTAGAAAAACTAGACGCTGAAGTAGCTCCAGGACTCATGCAGAAGAGTGTGTCCTAGAAACGGCGCACATAGTAAGAAAAAGTGATGGACTCCTAAGGAGGCAGGATGCAACCCGGAACCCCACACTATAAATACCACCCAGTCGAATTGGAGGACTGTGATAGAGCAAAAAAAAAAAATAAAAAAAAAAATAAAAAAAATAATAATAATAATATAAACAGTGGTTATATGAGAGTGAATCTCGCATTGCCTTAAAAAATAAATAAATAAATAAATAAATAAATAAATAAATAAATAAAGACAATTTGTTAGTTTACGAAAACAATCCGATATCTTCCACTGGGACCAACATCATCTCCTCCCTGTTTCGCGTCTTAGGCCAAATCATTGGAGCCTGGGAACAAGTTCCAACCAACCAGGACTCACTATAGTTCCGAGCTCAGTCCCCGATAGGCGTCATCTGCGAATATAAGCCGGATTCTATCCGAAATTCTGCAACCCCCACCTCCCCCACCGCCCCAACCAACCCTCTCTTCCCTACCCCTAGCCTACTCCCATTTCCAGTGGCTTAAGTCGAGAAAAGGACATTCGATTCAATCTCTCTCTCTCTCTCTCTCTCTCTCTGAGTCGAGATTCCAGACTCGTGAGTCCTCAATTTACAGTTTACGTAAAGACTCCAGACTAGGCGAGTCCTCACCTACCGTTTACGTAAAGACTAAAGAGAAACTTTCTAGATCGATTTGGTAAACTGAAATTTAGATAAACCTTCTAGACGAAATTATTAAATCAAATTTTAGATAAACCTTCTAGAGAAAACCAGTAAACCAAAGTTTAGATAAACCCTCTACAGGAAACCAGTAAACCCTATTTTAGATAACTCTTCTAGAGGAAATAGTAAACCCTATTTTAGATAACTCTTCTAGAGGAAATAGTAAACCCTATTTTAGATAACTCTTCTAGAGGAAATAGTATACCATATTTTGTTTTGTTTGTTTGGTTTGTATGCTGTTTTTACGTTGCATGGAACCAGTGGTTATTCAGCAACGGGATCAACGGCTTTACGTGACTTCCGAACCACGTCGAGAGCGAACTTCTATCACCAGAAATACACATCTCTCACCGAGGTGAGAAGCAAACACCAAACCAACCACGCCACTGAGGCGCTTAAAAAAAACCATATTTTAGATAACTCTTCTAGAGGAAACCAATAAACCAAATTTTAGATAAAACTTCTAGAGAAAACCAGTAAACCATATTTTAGATAAACCTTCTAGAAGAAACCTATAAACCGAATTTTGGATTAACCTCTAGAGCAAAGCAGTAAACCAAAATTTTAGATAAATCTTCTAGAGGAAATTAGTAAGTCATATTTAGATAAACCTTCTAGAGAAAACCTATAAACCATATTTTAGATAAACCTTCTAGATGAGACTAGTAAACAATATTTTAGATAAAACTTCTAGAGAAAACCAGTAAACCGTATTTTAGATAAACCTTCTAGAGAAAACCAGTACACCATATTTTAGATAAACCTTCTAGAGAAAACCTATAAACCATATTTTAGATAAACCTTCTGGAGGAAATTAGTAAACCAAATTTTAGATAAACCTTCTAGAGGGAAACCTATAAACCAAATTTTAGATAAACCTTCTAGAGAAAACCAGTAAACCATATTTTAGATGAACCTTCTAAAGGAAACCAATAAACCAAGCTTTAGATAAACCTTCTAGAAGAAACCAGTAAACCATATTTTAGATAATCCTTCTAGAGAAAACAGTAAACCAAATTTTAAATAAACCTTTTAGAGGAAACTATTAAGCCAAGCTTTAAATAAACCTTGTAGAAGAAACCAATAAACCATAATTTAGATAATCCTTCTAGAGCAAACCAGTAAACCAAATTTTAGATAAACCTTCTAGAGGAAAACCTATAAACCAAAATTTAGATAAACCTTCTAGAGGAAAACCTATAGACCAAAATTTAGATAAAGCTTCTACAGCAAACCAGTAAACCATATTTTAGATAAACCTTCTAGAAGACACAGTAAACCAAGCTTTATACAAACCTAGAGAAAAACAGTAAACCAAATTTTAGACAAACCTTCTAGAGCAAACTAGTAAACCATATTTTAGATAAACCTTCTAGAGAAAACCTATAAACCATATTTTAGATAAACCTTTTAGAGGAAATTAGTAAACCATATTTTAAGCAAACCTTCTAGTTGAAACCAGTAAGCCAAGCTTTTGATAAACCTTGTAGAAGAAACCAATAAATCATATTTTAGATAATCCTTCTAGAGCAAACCAGTAAACCAAGCTTTAGATAAACCTTCTAAAGGAAAACCTATGAACCAAAATTTAGATAAACTTAGAGCAAACCAGTAAACCAAGTTTTAGATAAACTTCTAAAGAAAACCAATCAACACACATTTTTATTAACCTTCTAGTAGAGGAATCTAGTAAATCAAACCTTAAGGACAAATAAACATTTGACGAACCACGAAAATAAAAAATGAAAAAGTTAAGACATCCTATTCTATTTCTTCACCGTTCGAGAAATTATTTTTATATACGTTTGAACCAACCCGTCGAACTTTGGGTATTCAGCAAAATAAAAGGGGAATAAAGGAAGATATAAGAAAGTCAGCGAAAGTGTGGAGGAATAAATCACTCAAAGAGGAAAGGTGGATAATTTATAAAGCTCGAATCTAGACGAATTCTTCGGATAATAATCCACCCTTCGTCGTGCGACCAACCTTCCAATTTTTTCTAGCGGACAAACCCAAATGATTCACTTACTTGGCAGTCGAGACTGCTGGCAAAATGCGGTGGGGCTTCCAACTTCCAACGTTCGTATAATAAATTCACGTAATTTCGCCCCTTTCGCGAAAACGATAAGGGCAACTTCGCATTAGCGAAAATCGCATAATATTCGCTTTGAAGTCGCGTCAAGACTTCGCCGTTACTCCATTTTGAGAATTTATTCGGCCACACTTCATCAACACAGAAGCTATCTTTCATCAATGAAGGAAGATTGTAAGATTGTTAGGTATATAACCTCAGATCACATATAGATTCACCAACCACCGCCCCCCACCCCCGCGGGGAATATTTATGGTAATATCTATCAGAGGGGCGAACGTGTATACCTTACATTAGCTTTTAATCAAAAGATAGCCAGATAGGCAAAATTACCTTTCGTCTCCTCTTTCCTCTGGTTTGATGGTCCTTCATTAATTCAGAAGGCCCCCCCTTCATCTCTCTCTCTCTCTCTCTCTCTCTCTCTCTCTCTCTCTCTCTCTCTCTCTCTCTCTCTGTTTTAGAATGCGTTTCCTAACTTATGGACAAGACAGTATGGAGAAATTATTTTTTAAAAATCTGATGCTCCTTCCTTAATTCTGAGGGCGCATCTCTCTCTCTCTCTCTCTCTCTCTCTAAATAGTAAGGAGAATTCTTTTGCAAAACAAGAAAATATTAACCTAAAAGTTTGTTCAGCGTAATTCCCGAATCGAAAATATAGAATCAATCCATAATTGATTCGATGTTCAGTTTGTCAATAACGAAACAGACGAATGAATAGCTAAATGAATACAAAAATAAAATATATAAATGAAAAATTACCTAATAAATAAATTAACAAATTAAACAATTAATCATTGCATTGGTACAATGATTCGTAAAAATGTCAAAATAAATAAGTGAGTAACTAGCTAACTAAATAAATAGATAAATAAATAATTAATTATTAATGATCTAATAAGTAAAAATAAAAATTAAGTCAACAAATAAAAATATTTAACAAAAGAGAGAAGCAGACATCACATTCGAACTAGCTAACTAAATAAATAAATAGATAGACAAATTATTAATTAATTATCAAATAAATAAAAAAAGTCAATAAATAAAAATGTTAAACAAAACAGAGAAGCAGAACTTTTTGACTGTGCGTGGATTCTTCGAAACGTGACAGATCAGAAGGTAATTCCTCCTCTGCAGTGGCTATAAACAGAGAGAGAGAGAGAGAATTTCATTTCAAAGCGGAGGCAATTGAAAGAGATAAGGTGGCCGTTCGCGGGGGAGTGACGAGCGGTTGGCGCGACAGATGAAATGTTAGGTGATATATGCTATAGTAGATTCACTTCAACCGTGCATCTGATGTCTAGGCCAGTCCCTTACGGCGCTTCCTGATTGGATGTTGATAGCCCAATCGCAGCGCTGGAAACTCTCCTCATTCTCTCTCGAGAGAGTTCACATAGGCAGGATGTATAATGTTCCACCTCTACTGAGGGATACTTTTGAAAAGACGCATCCCTCAGGAGACGTGGAACGTGGTGGAACATACATCCTGCCTATGTGAACTCTCTCTCTCCAGAGACTGAGAGTTTCCAGCTCTGCGATTGGCTTATCAACAGCCAATCAGGAGCGTCGCGAGGGACTGGCATAGACATCAGATGATGCAAGGTTGATGTGAATCTACTTTTTAAGGAATATGCTTACGGTTCGCTACTACTATTACTGCGGCTCGGCTGAACTGAGAACCTATCTATCTATCTATCTATCTAACTATCTATCTATCTATCTATCTTTTGTTCGAAAATCTGTGTTTACAACCATTGTCCCAATACTGGAGTAGTCATGATTTTGCAATAAAAGTTACGTTAAGGCAACTGCAGAGAACGCAGTGAAGAATTACATGTCATTGCAGATCATAAAATACATTTCCCTTCACCCTGAATAGCTACGCTTGTTTGACCTTTTCTGGACTGAAAAGAAAAAAAGGCAAACTTATAGGTAAAAATCTTAGTAACTATTATTTTCTTATTAATTTTTCTAAATAAGAAATATAAACTAAGGTTCCCTTTTCTGTAGTTTTATGAAGACACGGAAGTTTAATCATTCAAAAATTTTTATAGTGCCAATGATATTCGTTTTATGCAGACATGGAGGTATTGAGGTTTAAATATTCAAAGCATTTTATCAGTGCCAATGGTACTCGTTTATGTTGACATGGAGGTATGGAAGTTAAACATTCAAAGCTTTTTATCATCCCAATGATATTCGTTTTATGCAGACATGGAGGTTTAAATATTCAAAAATCTTTACCAATGCCAAAGATCTTCGTGCAAGATCGAGGCACTGACAAAAATCTTTAAAACATTACATAAACTTAACAAAGACATACAGATAGATTTAGAACAGTTAAATCTAAAACAGTTCCCCCCAAATGAATTCGTTCAGTAGAATCACCGGATGGAAATGTGCTTAATAGAAGGATTGAAATCGAAGGGCTTATCGGCCTAAGCTAATCTGAATTCGGAAGCGGGATGTAGTCGACAGTATCAGTTAGAAGGTTCGCAACTCCAGTGAGGAGGAGGACTGATGTCATTCATTCCTTTTCGCTGATGTTTTAGAAGACGTCCTTAAAGACAGTCAGAGTCGCTATGAATATAGAAAAGTGGTCAGTGATTCCTTACGACAAAAATGTGGTCAGTGATATCCTAAACAAAAATGTGGCCCATGACTGCCTAAAATAGGGAAGCGGTCAATGATTTTAAAAAAATGTGGTCCATGACTGCCTAAAATAGGAAAGCGGTCATAAATTCCAAAAAACAGAGAAGTGGCCAATGACTCTCCTAAAATAGACTAAAAGTCAATGACCCCCTTAAAATAGAATAAATGTCAATGATCCCCTAAAACAGAATAAAGGTCAATGACCACCCCTAAAATAGAAACAATACCCCCTCGCAAGACGTCAATCATAACTGACAGGTCATTTTGAAACAAATTCTTAAGAAAAGAAAAACATCAATGACTTACAATAGAGAAATTAATTTATACACTTTACCAAACCAATAATCTGAAATGTGGATGAATAATTACTTTGATGCAAAGGAGAAAGTATAAAAAAAGTTTTAGATTCTAATGATAAACAAATGCAGTTTCTGAGCTGTGACGACCCAGTGATTGGTCATCTGACTTTCCTGGCGTCGCACGAATTCTTTGATGTCGTTAAGACCTGCATAAGGGAACTCGTTTGTCATTATATCTACAAAGAAACTGTCATTGGGAATGTTTCCTTGAAGATTACAATTGAACAGCTGTTGATTCCTATGAGTGTATGTATATATATACATACACTCATATATATATATATATATATATATATATATATATATATATATATATTATATGTGTGTGTGTGTGTGTGTGTGTGTGTGTGTGTGTTTTAGCAAATAACACCTGTGCTCTCTCTCCGAAGAATACCGGCATTGTCTCAGCTCTGGGGCTGACGAGGCAAGATAAAAGGCAGGACAGGGAATAGAGAGACAAATGACCTCCCTGGTAAACTTAAAACTTCCAAAATCGGCCCCCAAAAAATTCGGGAGGGGGGCGGGGGCGGAATGTCTCGAGGAGGCGCATGCGCGCAGGATTCCTAAAATTTCACCATTCTGTCGATGTACGATAAACTCCTTAATACTAGACATTCGCGTGATTATTATATTATTATTATTATTATTTCATTTTGTTATTATTATTGGCTTTTTAATATTATTGCTATTATTATTTTTTATTATTATATTTCATTATTATTAAATTATTATCTTAATGATTATTATTATCTTATTATAATGTATCATCTTTATTATTGTTATTACGATTTTATTATTATTATTATTATGCTTATTATTATTATTACTATTATCTTATTATTGTTACCATTATTATTTTATTATGTATCATTATTATCTTTTTATTATTATTAATATTATTATTATTATTTTATCATTATTATTATTATCTTTTTTTTATTATCATAACCCTGATGCCCGTCGGTTGCGCCTGCTGGAGGCGCTACTCATCCAGCAAATAAAACCTACTCTGAATACGACGCAGGAAGAATTTCTCTCCTCCCTACGAGTATGAGAAGACCTGCCACCAACAATGACACACCGATCATGACAACTCTATGGATGACAACGCCCCCGAACGAGGTACTCCTGCAGCCGATGGAAATCAAAGTAGCCGTGACGTCCCACAGCGTAGCGCAACGCCCATCAATGTTACAGCGCCGCTTAGGAGGTCCAGGCGGCTGCAGGATATGCTGCAACGCAACCATCGGCCCGAAGAAAGTGGCTTGAGACCTGGCTCAGGCAGCCAATGAAAACAAGACTCACCGCCACCAGCCAATAGGAGACAAGCATGGGCAGACCCCCTGCTGTCAACCACAGATATAAGGAGGACGGACACCGCACCAAGATCAGTCACCCATCAGCTTCCCAGCCCGAGGATGTCTGGCAGCTCCAGACGAAAGCTCGCTTTAAGAAAGAGAGAGAGAGAGAGAGAGAGAGAGAGAGAGAGAGAGAGAGAGAGAGAGAGAGAGAGAAAATCGTTAATGACTTTGATGACTATGGTATCATAGTTTATCTGTAAAATTCAAATATATACACCTATTTTGACCCTGTATTTTACCATGACCTCTATAGGCGCTCTACTAGCCTGTTTAAGTAGCACTGAAAAAGCCGCTATTCGCAAAATAGAGAAGAATCTCTACAAGTGTAACGCTGATGAAGTAGCCATTACCTTTAATAAAGTATGCTTGAGAGAGGGTCTGCTTCCTAAGTACATTATCATTATTATTATTATTATTATTATTCAGGAGATGAAACTCAAGCTTCCAAAGAATATTAAGACGTCCATTATGAATAAGTAAGAAAGTAAGACGAGGTAAAGGAAAATGCACAAAGAAGAGACCCTACTTATTAAGAAAAGAAAAAAAAATGAATCGATAAATGAAAAAGATAGATAAAAATTTATCAGAATACCAGGAGAATAGTATTAAGTAGCAATGCATTGCATCTTCGCTTGGACTTTTGAAAGGGTTCCTATTACTCGACATTCTCTGGGAGGGAGGGCCTCTAAGAGGGCCTCTAGGAGGGCCTCTAAGAGGGCCTCTAGGAGGGCCTCTAAGAGGGCCTCTGGGAGGCTGTTCCACTGTCCAAAAGTGTCGGGAATGGAGGACCTATTTTATCACAGAACTTGCTTATTCACAGACAAGACAATCAATATCAGTCAATAACATTCTAATTATTGTGCTTGTGGGAATATCTTCAGCAATATCTATTAGTCACAATATTTACGAAAATGATGTGAATATGCAGGTATGTATGTATGTATATAGTATGTATTCTGAGGAGACAGTAGACGGTCATTTCAAAAGCCAAATACGCATCTTTGTCTGCTGGAAAAATGTGTATTTTATAGCGTATACTTGTGTATATATGTAAATATATGTATATGCATATATGTATGCGTACATACGCTCATATGTATGTATAGCTATGTGTATTTACATGTATACATAAATATATGTTTATATACATATACACACATACATATGTATATATATTCATACATACACATACATATTAATTATTTATAGTATGTAATATAATGCATATACTTTATACACATGTAAATTATGTATATGTATATATATATATTATATATATATATATATATATATATGTATGTATATGCATACATAAGTGTGTGTGTGTATAACTCACCAAAATACTTCCATAGCGGCTACATCAAAGTAAGCCAAATTAACATATAATTATTTTTTTTCAAACGTTATCAAACACATTTTATAGGACCTCAGTCCCTAAACATCTGATGATACCACCAACATCCAGAAGTATCAAGAGGAGATAACATCTAATATCTTTTCTGAATAAATAAAATTTTTTTATTAACAATTAACGTCAGTGGCCCTCTGAGATAAAATCGGCATCGAGTGATGTTAATTTAACTCGTAGGCGATTGGAATTAACCGCGGCTAAAAGCTTAATTATTCGCTTGGTCAATTATATCACTGGCGGAATAAATTATATATCAGACAGCATCATCGACACGACTTCTGAATCAAACTGCTGATGATATCGGAGCGTATCTAGCACCTCAGAGCATCTCAGACTCCCATGAAATCTGGGGAAGATTCTCGCAAACTTTATAGTCGAGAGTGACTAGAGACGCCTTGATGATGCGTCATTATAGTGAATATATCCCCAAAGTTCCAAAGGTCCTGCACAGGACGTTCGTGCAACTGGAACTCCAGCTGTTCGTGCGAGCATGCGTACATGCAATGCATCGCTACGCTTAAACAAGTCGCCTCGTATTTTAATAATTCATTCATATCTCTAACTATTTATTTAAGAATTTCAAGTCAGTGGCCCCTGTGGTGGGCTTGTTCCATATGAATAGGGCTCATCTTCTGAATAATAATAATAATAATAATAATAATAATAATAATAATAATAATAATAATAATAATAATAATAATAATAATAGTAATACATTTTATGAATAATAATAATAACAATAATAAATTGCGTATTCAGTTCCATGTAATTATTTTATTGAAAGATAAATTATTTTTACCTTGTACACTCTAATACAGTACAACCCTTAATAATAATAATATTACTACTACTACTACTACTACTACTACTAATAATAATAATAATAAATTTTCTTAATAATAATAATAATAATAATAATAATAATAATAATAATAATAATAAATTACGTATTAATTTCCATTTTTTCTTATGGAAAGATAAACGATGTTTACCTTGTACACTCTGATACAGTATACAGTGCAACCCCCTCGTTTATTGACAGAATGTCATGTTGTCATCCCTCGTTTATATTATCACCGAAATATCTCTCTCTTTTTCCTCACTCGTCAGTATGACGTAAACGAATGTGTTACGTTCCAAGCTTTCGTAATATTATAATCCTTCACAAAGTCTCCTTTTCGCTCGTTATTAAAAGAAATAAAAGCAAAAATAACCAGATTTCTGTCAACAGAAACAGCTTCGTAGGGTCAGGGAAAATCAACAGACATTGCTTTCAGAGACTCAAGCAACCAGATTCTCGGACAGTATAAGCAAAAGCAATCCAGCAATTGCTTCCAGTGGCAATAGCCATCTTGCACAGCTCGGGGTGCAAGGGATCACAGGTGCATTTTAATCCCCTCCCCCCGCCCCCCCCCCCTCCCCCCCCCGCAACAGGATTCGCCTCGGCAAGTTTAGATTATGTATTCAGTCTCCCAACCAAACTGGCATAGCATTTACTCTCTCTCTCTCTCTCTCTCTCTCTCTCTCTCTCTCTCTCTCTCTCTCTCTCTTCCTATTTTCTCTTGCTCCGCTCATCTCCTCTCTCTCTCTCTCTCTTCTTTCTTTTTGTCTCTCTCTCCTCTTCCTCTCTTTCTCTTTCTACTCTTATTCTTTTCGTCTGCTCTTCTCTCTCTCTCTCTCTCCTCTCTCTACACTCTTTTTCTTTTTTGCTGCTCCTCTCTCTCCTCTCTCTCTCTTCTATGTGTGTGTATAAACGCCTAAACATATAGGTAAATATACATACATAAACGCGCACACGATTATATAATAATAGAATATGATATAATAATAATAATAATAAATATTAATATAATAGATATATATATATATATATAAATATATATATATATATATATAATATATCTGCTGTAATCCTCTGCAAACACACTTGCATAATATACTCAGCAACAGGCATCCGGGCTTCGACTGAACATCTATTATGGAAGCCTAAAACTAATTTGGACCCGGGCCATGGTCTTGTCGCGAAATTCGGCAAGATGTCATCATGAGGCCCAAGGTTCTCTCTCTCCTCTCGTGACCTCTCGTGACCCACGACCTTTTGGGTGTGTATAGATATATATATATATATATATATACCCTATATATAGTATATATTATATATATATATATAGCATATAGATATACATTTAAAATACTGAAAGACATAACAAAAGTAGACAGTAACCTATTTACATTAAACGTAAGCCAAACTAGAAATAATGGATGGAAACTAGAACTGAAGAGATACAACACATCCCATTGTGGGAACTTCTTTATATACAAGATCTGTGATACGTGGAATAAACTGCCACCAGAAGTTGTAAACAGCAACAGTGTGGAAGAGTTTAAAAGAAAGCTAGACAAAACCATTAGAAGGACACTGTGAATGCACAGTAATACCTGCTTCTACAGATAAGTGAGCACACGATGTCTCCTCTTAGGATGGACTAACAAGTCTTTGAGACATCCTAATCCTTTTAACTCCTTGTAAATATGCAAATGTGCTTTGACTTACATATCCAAGACAACTTTAACTCTTAACAGCTATGGTTTACAGCAATGCTTATATACAGTTATGTCTGACGGTGATATAAAACAGTTGAGAGTATAAGTCGAGGGACAGACTACCCGAGCTGGACGACGGCTTATAAACGTGTTTCTTAATCATATATTATGGATACTGCTACGAATGATTATACCCACGAATATTTTGGACAGGTCCTCCTAAAAATCCCACTAACTTTCGCCCGTCCTACACTGGCTACATTAAAAAGGTTCGGCGTAACTTAGTACAGAACAGAATGCAGAATTTAGGCCATAGGCTAAGCGCTGGGACCTACAAGGTCATTCAGCGCTGAAAGGGAAATTGGCAGTAAAAGGTTCGAAAAGTGTGACAGGTGGAAAGTAACATGGAAGAAAGAGAATATGAACGGAGGTACAGTAAAATTAAAGGGGTTACAGCCAGGGACCTAAGGACAGGACTCTGCTAAGGACCTCAAGTAATGCCTACAGTGCATCGCTCGAGGAGCACTGACGGCACTAGCCCCCTTACGGAGGTATAGGTTAGTATAAATACATCTCTGGGATTATCAGTTGTTGATCGATGAATGTGTCATTAAATTGTCTGAAAAAAGGATACCAAAGATTTGCCAATTTTATCTGAATAATAATAATAATAATAATAATAATAATAATAATAATAATAATAATAATAATAATACATTGCAATGGTTTTAAATCGACTTTATCTTATCCGAAGACGTGGAGAGTGAAAAAAAATCATCTCTAGCTAAATTCGTTCTCGAGATGCGAGACACCTTTCATTTCCAACAAGATCGTGCTGACAAGTGCTTATTTATTTATTTATTTCTTATTTAGGAAATGTCACCTAGAGCCTGTTCGTTTCTGAAGTGATGTGTCGTAACCAAACGTAATGGAAACGATGTGTTTTACGGTGTAAATAAATAAATAAATAAATACATAAAAAATTCCAAGAATCTATTTTGATGTTGTTGTTAATTCAAAAATATTAATTTCGCATTATACAAATTAGATGCAGCTTTACCAAGGCTCAAGAAAGAATCATTATATCACCGCTTATAAACCACACGGGAACAACAACAATCCCGTTGTTTCAAAACATTCTTCTCATTTCAACCTTCGAAACAACATCGATTCGGAACACCGAACCAATTACCCAACGAAAGAACAACAAAGTTAGTAGACTGAGAATCATTACTTCGGACCTCGGGAAACATCACCAGAATCCGAAACTAAACTGAAGTCGAATGCTAATATCCTTGATGTAGAGGCCGCGTTCAGCTGCTAGTTATAAGGGCCGCGTTCAGCTGGGTTATATACAAGAGCCGCCTTCAGCTGCTAGTTATAAAGGCAGCGTTTGGGTGGGTGATATATAGGAGCCGCGTTCAGCTGGGTGATATAAAGGAGCCGCGTTCAGCTGGGTTATATATAGGAGCCGCGTTCAGCTGGGTTATATAAAGGTGCCGCGTTCAGCTGGGTTATATAAAGGTGCAGCGTTCAGCTGGGTTATATATAGGAGCCGTGTTCAGCTGGGTTATATATAGCAGCCGCGTTCAGCTGAGTGATATAAAGGAGCTGCGTTCAGCTGAGTGATATAAAGGAGCTGCGTTCAGCTGAGTAATATAAAGGAGCCGCGTTCAGCTGGGTAATATATGGGAGCCGCGTTCAGCTGGGTAATATAAAGGAGCTGCGTTCAGTTGGGTGATATAAAGGAGCTGCGTTCAGTTGGGTGATATAAAGGAGCCTTGTTCAGCTGGGTTATATATAGGAGCCGCCTTCAGCTGGTAGTTATAAAGGCTGCATTCAGCTGGGTGATATAATGGAGCCACCTTCAGCTGCTAGGGCCGCGTTCAGCTGGGTGATATATAGGAGCCACGTTCAGCTGGATGATATACAGGAGTTGCGTTCAGCTGGGTGATATATAGGAGCCACGTTCAGCTGGATGATATACAGGAGTTGTGTTCAGCGGGTGATATACAAGAGCCACGTCCAGCTTGGTGATATATAGGAGCCGCCTTCAGCTGCTAGTTATAAAGGCCGCGTTCGGCTGGGTGATATATAGGAGCCGCGTTCAGCTGCTAGTTATAAAGGAGCCGTGTCAGCTGGGTGATAAATAGGAGCCGCCTTCAACTGCTAGTTATAAGGGCCGCGTTCAGCTTGGTGATATATAGGAGCCGCCTTCAACTGCTAGTTATAAAGGCCGCATTCAGGTGGGTGATATATAGGAGCCGCGTTCAGCTGGGTTATATAAAGGAGCCGCGTTCAGCTGGGTGATATATAGGAGCCGCCTTCAGCTGCTAGTTATAAAGGCCGCGTTCAGCTGCTAGTTATGAGGGCCGTTCAGCTGAGTGATATATAGGAGTCGCGTTCAGCTGGATGATATACAGGAGCCACGTTCAGCTGGGTGATATGCAGGAGCCGCGTTCAGCTGGGTGGTGTGGTTACGTCCGCTAATGAACATCATTCCAAATAAAGGTGAGGCCCCGGGATGATAAGTTACGGATTTATGGCACAGCCTAAATGGCACCTGTCCAGTACGCAAAAGGTGCTATTACGTGCGCAATGATGTGGCTCACCTCTACCCCCTATACGCCCCTAACCCGCACACCCCCGCCCCTACACGTCAGACTGCCTTCCAATATGGCGGCCTTACTTAACAAGTTGCACAAAGCTTTTGAAGACTGACTCTCTCTCTTATGATGTTGTTCATCGGTTCTGGGTTTGAGAGAGAGAGAGAGAGAGAGAGAGAGAGAGAGAGAGAGAGAGAGAGAGAATATGCAGTACCTCGAGGTAATCCTTAGAGGATTACCTCGTCGAGGTAATCCTCTAAGATAAAAACCATTCACTAAACATTTCTCTGCCACATCCTGAACTTGAGAGATTCTTCCAATGTAAAGTCATCAACATGTCCCCCACATGTGTCTGACATGTCCATATCATATCATCAATATGTCTCCCATATGTGTCTGACATGTCTGGATCACACCATCAACATGTCTTGCACATGTGTCTGACATGTCCAAATCATATCGCCAACATCTTCAAATGTATCGGACATGTCAAACCACAGCATCATGTCTTCCACATGTGTCTGACATGTCCAAATCATATCATCATCATGTCTTATACACGTGTCTGACATGTCCAAATCATATCACCAACATGTCTTCCAAATGTGTCGGACCTTAACATGTCTTCCACATGTGTCTGACATGTCCAAATCATATCACCAACATGTCTTCCACATGTGTCTGACATGTCCAAATCATATTCGCATGTCTTCCACATGTGTCTAACATATCCAAAACACAAAACATATTATCAACATG
Organism: Macrobrachium nipponense; assembly: GCF_015104395.2. Classification (NCBI taxonomy): domain Eukaryota; kingdom Metazoa; phylum Arthropoda; class Malacostraca; order Decapoda; family Palaemonidae; genus Macrobrachium; species Macrobrachium nipponense. Next base: position 1,333,529 of record NC_087206.1, on the reverse strand, counting down.
TGTCTGACATATCCAAAACAAATCACCATGTCTTCCACATGTGACTGACATGTCCAAAACATGTCACTAACATGTTTCCCACACGTCTCAAACATACCATCAACATGTCTTCCACATGTCCCCGACATCAACATGAGTTCATTTTCTCCCCACTTGAAAAACCATCAACAATCCAGACTGTAGCATTTCCAATTCATCAGGCGAATGGGTATCACGGAACGTTCTCTGATGAATTTGTCTCATCCGAGTTCTCTCATCAGCCAACTATCAATTTTCTGGGAGTCATCCATGTGCAAATTGACACTTGATGTATTGACAAAACGTGCGGAAAACGAATTAAAAAATGCATTTTCATCTGCAGAGAGAGAGAGAGAGAGAGAGAGAGAGAGAGAGAGAACAGAGCGAGCAGAGCAGAGCTGAGAGAGAGGAGAAACAATGCAAAGAGAGAGAGAGAGAGAGAGAGAGAGAGAGAACAGAGCAGAGCAGAGAGGAGAGGAGAACAATGCACAGAGAGAGAGAGAGAGAGAGAGAGAGAGAGAGAGAGAGAGAGAGAGAGAGAGAGAGAGAGAGAGAGCAGAGCTGAGAGGAGAGGAGAACAGTGCAGTGCAGTGCAGAGCAGAGCAGAGCAGAGCAGAGCAGAGCAGAGAGAGAGAGAGAGAGAGAGAAGAGCTGAGAATGGGTGGGTGGAAAAGAGAGAGAGAGAACCTATCCCAACAAGGTCCACTGACCAATGACTACATGGCTGTTTTGATAAGTATTTGTCCTTCGGTAGTGTCTCATCCCCAAATTCGTCCGAGAAAAGACGAGTACGTATTTTGCGTGATACTGGAGCAGCTCAGTCTTTGATCCTTAGGGAGGCATTGCCGTGTAATTTTGTTCCTGAAAGTGAGGAATTCGTGTTATTGTCTGGTTTTTCCTGATACGGTAAAGTCTTATGCTAATTGAAAATTTTAATTAATTTGCCCTTCCTTTGCAGGGAATTTGAAATTGGCCATTGTTGATAAATTTCCGGTTAAAGATGTTGATGTTGTGATAGGGAATGACGTTGCTCTAAGAATAATACCTATCCCATATTGATAAATCCTGATAGTGAGGTAGCAGCAGTTACTCGTTCTAGTGCTAGAATTGTTGACGCTGCAGAGTCAACAATTGATCTAGATTTAAGTAGTTTAGAACGTAGTGATAGCGTAGTTGTAGATCTTGGGATTTGAAGGACAAACTGAATTGGACCACTGAAGAGCTTATCAAAGCTCAGAAAAAAGGATTTTCGGGATCTCCCTATTGAGTCAGGTGAGGTGTCTGATATAACTGGTCCCAAATTTAAGATAATTAATAATATTTTATATAGGTTGAGTAGGCCTATGGAGGCTGATAATATTGATTATGAATTTTGAAACAGATAATGGTTCCATTCGTTTACAGGAATGAGTTGATATCATTGGCGCATGAAAGTGGTTTGGCCGGACATTTTGCATTCATAAGACTTCCGGCAAGTTGCTAATGAATATTATTGGCCGAGTTGAAGGCGAACGTAAAGAAATTTGTCAATAGCTGTGATGTCTGTCAGAAGGTCGGTAAACCCAATCAGCTTATTCCAAAAGCGCCTCTATGTCCTATTCCAGTGGTTTCCGAACCTTTCAAGGAGGTCATTATTGATATTTGTTGGACCATTACCAAGGACTCGTAGTGGAAATGAATATATTTTGACTATCATGGATAGAATGTCTCGATATCCCGAGGCAATACCACTACGTACTATAAAAAGTGTTAAAATTGTTGATGTACTAATGACTTTTTCACCCAGGTTTGGGATGCCTAAAATAATTCAGTCTGATTGTGGTTCTAATTTTGTTAGCAGATATTTCAGGGATAAAATGGCAGAGTTAAATATAAAACATGTGACCTCTTCTCCATATCATCCAGAAAGTCAGGGAGCTCTGGAGAGATTTCATCAAACCCTGAAATCTATGGTAAAGAAGTATTGTTTGATCAATGGTTCTGAATGGGATAAGGAATTACCTTATTTGTTGTTCGCTTTTCGTTCTGTCCCAAGTCAGTCTTTAGGTTTTTCGCCTTTCAGCCTTGTGTTTGGCCATTGTGTTCGAGGTCCTCTCGATGTTGTTCGAGAGTCCTGGGAGGGAGACGTCCCATGAGATCAATTATTAGATTTGTGTCTAATCTAGGCGATAAGTTAACCAAGGCTTGGAAATTTGCAGGTGAAAATTTATTGTGTAGCCAAAAAAGAATGAAGTACTTTTTTGACAGAAGGTCTAAAGCACGTGACTTTGCGGTAGGCGACAAAGTTTGGTTTTGTTACCCATTCCAGGAAATCCATTGAAAGCTTCTTTTTCAGGTCCTTGGAAGATTTGAAAAAAAATTAGTGAAGTTAATTATTTAGTAGAGACTCCCGAGAGATGGAAACCTTTTCAGCTTTGTCACGTAAATATGTGAAGGCTTGATATGGAACGGGAGGAAAGTCATTCCCGTGGCAACCATAGGGAATGCTGTAGTTTCCGAGAACGATAACCATTTTTCTTTTTCAGAGGGTGAAAGTATTGATGATAATTGTTTTTAATGGAAGTGAATGGCGTTCGGATAATAAGAATTCTTTGACAAATTTTTCTGGAATGGTTTCTCATTTAAGTAATGAAGAACAAAGGTCTTTAAAGAAATTGGTATTTAATTATAAGGAATTATTTTCGGATGTACCGGGAAGGACTTCTGTCCTTGAGCATGACGTGGACATAGGTAGCGCCACTCCTGTGAAACGATCTCCTTACAGGTTGAATCCCTTCAAAAATGAGGTTGTAGCGAAGGAAGTTGATTATATGCTAAACATGACCTAATTGAACCTAGTCAAAGTCCTTGGTCATCACTGTTGTATTGGTAAAGAAACCCGACGGGGATTTCAGGTTATGTTTTGATTACCGTAAATTGAATGAATTGTCTAAGTCTGATTGTTATCCCATTACCTCGAATTGAGGATTGTATTTGATCGTATGGGTAAGGCCAAATACATTAGTAAATTCGATTTGCTGAAAGGTTATTGGCAGGTTCCTCTTTCGAAGAAGGGCAAGGGCCTTGTCTGCTTTCGTAACACACAGGGACTGTTTCAATGTAAAGTGATGCCGTTTGGTATGAAGAACGCGGCTGCCACCTTTCAGAGGTTAATGAATACTTTAGTCTATGGTTTAGAAGGGTGTGTTGTTTATATTGATGATATTGTTATTTATAGTGATGATTGGGAAACACATTTAAAACGTATTAGGGCACTGTTTGAGGTTTTGAAGAAAGCAGGTTTAGTAATTAATTTAAAGAAAAGTGAATTCGCAAAGGGCGAGGGTTGTATATTTGGGTCATGAAGTTGGTAATGGTAAAGTTGCTCCCAAGCAAGCAAATATCGAATGTATTGAAAAAATGTTAGTCCCAAAGTGCAGGAGGGATGTCAGAAAATTCCTTGGGTTAGGTGGCTACTACCGAAGGTTTGTTAGAAATTTTTTTCTGACATCGCCGATCCTTTGACTAATCTCTAAGAAAGAAGGTAGCTTTTGTCTGGACTGATGAAACACAAAAAGGCATTTGATAATTTGAAAAGAGTACTAATTAATTTCCCTGTCTTGAGGGCTCCTGATTTTGAACGTCCTTTTCTCTTGCCACGGATGCAAGTGACGTTGGTTGTAGGAAGCGGCCCCGGTGTTGTTGCAGAATGACGAACAGGGAGTTTCTCATCCTGTCGCATTCTTTTCAAAAAAGTTGTCCTCCGCCCAACGTAGGTATTTCCACTGTGGAGAATGAGAACTCTTGCTTTAGTATTTGCTATTAACCATTTTCAGGTTTATCTCTCCTCCAACAGATACACCTATTAAGGTCTTGGACGGATCATAATCCCCTGACCTTCATCAGCAGATACAAGAATAAAAATCAACGATTGATGAGGTGGAGTCTCATGCTGCAAGAGTGAATTTAGAATTTTACCCACATCCCAGGAAAAGATAATGTTGTTGCCGATTTTCTCTCTCGCAGCGTTGAATAGTGGTTATGGCAGAGGGCTATGCAGTATTAAAGGTAGTATCTGTATCGTTCTAGTTATGGTGTGTGTGCTGTTGAAGTGGGCACGTAGTGAGTAGAAACAAATGTATATTTAAGATTTATTAATCATGGTTTCTTTACAGAGGACGATAATGTTTTAGGTGTAGTATACGGGATATTTAAGGTTAAAAGGTGAGGGTGATCACTGGTATTTGCTAATGGTTGATTAAATAGGTGGTCTAAGGTTTTGAGGTGTCAGGTACGATAAGGTTTATAATAAGCTAAGAAAAGAGATAGGCACTAATCCGGTTATTCTGTATTTTCAGGCTAATAATTACGCTTCATCGATTTTGTGTGTTTGCTTGCGCAGGGGAGTCTTGTGGTGGCTTTCTCTGTGTCGTTCGGTGGTGTGTGTATGTATTGGACACTATGGTGATAAGTGTGATATAACACTGAATAGACAGTGGTTTTTGAGCCCAACATTATTGATAGTGAGTGAAGTGTATCCCTGAAATTGAACAGTGTATTGAGTGTGGAAAAGGTTATTGCCTTTGGACTATATAAACAGAATCCGGTTGTTAGAGCCATGACTCGCTCTTAAGTTTAGTAATGGTGTGAGTGATGTGAAACTCTTAGGTTGGGTATTTATTATCGAATGGTGATGTTGAGAGTTTCTGGTTTTGGAAACTTTTCCTGTGAATAGTATTAAGCTTATGAGGTTGTTGGTATTTGTTATATGCTGCTATCCTTATATACTGCTATCCTTGTGAGCTGCTATCCTTGGTACTTGCCACCCACTTTCCTTTTGTTTAGGTCATGTTTTTTTATGAGAATATTTTGCTCTTTGCAGTTTGTTTAATGACTATTTTTGAATGTTATTTTATTATTTCAGTATGTGATAACATATATATTGTAGTTAGATGTTAACGTACTTTATAAAAAAAAAAAAAAATTTTTGGGGAAAAATTTTTTTTTGGTCGGGTGAGGAGGTGTAACTTAGTTATCATTAATTTCTAAATTATTTAAGTTTTTAGATTTTTAATGTTAAGTATAGAAGTGTTGTATTCTTTCTTTATTAGCTTTTTGTCTCCTCACCGGTGGTTATCTTGGTGTTTATTATTGGCTAACGACTGTTTTACATTTTCAAGTTGTGTTGGTTACGTGGCGACGATCCTTCGTTATACGAGGATGGAGATTACGCTTGGAGGAGTTTGCCTCAGTTGTTTCTGAGCGTCCAACCTTGAAGGGCACGATTATTGCTGTTGGAACTATATTTATTCCTCGCCACATTGCAGAGCTACGTTTTGAAGCTGTATAGCTTTTGGATATCCTTACTCTGCCAGCAAGAACCTTTTATTCTGCATTTTGTGTACTGCCCTTGGTTCAGTAAAAGCCAAGGGGACCTCTCTGTCCCAAGGTAATAATATTTATACCTATAATTATTTATCGAGATCACGACCTGTGATCCTCTGCTGACGTCATAAGTGGAGCTTGTGAAAGCTTCCAACACCATAGTTTCGGATCAATTTTCCCTGCCACCCAGATTAAACCTCCAGACGTGGAGTTATTGTCCTTTAAGAGGAGACTTATAAAAGTCGTTTGAGGAACTTGTTAGGGATATTTAGATTGTATTTGTTAGGATATTCTTACTTTTCGCTTGCCTCCTCCTTTCTGACCCTCTCCCCTTTTAGTATGTATGTGTTGAGGACCTTTCTTTAATTGTGTAATTGTTTCTTTTGCAGGGAGTTTAAGAGTGATGTCTCATTAATTATTGTATTGTTGAGGTTCAGGTGTTATTTCTATCTGAAAGTTGTGTATTAAAATTAAGTATATTTTTGTAGTATTTTCTTTGTCCCCTTGAATTGACTTTGCACTCTTATTGAAGTTGGATACTATTCCACCTTTTGTTTTGTGGACTTAGTATGGTATTTTGGTGAATACTATTTCATAAAAGTTTAGTGTTTTGTGTGGTGGTCAAGCCAGCCATCACAATATATATACATGCGTATATATTCCTAGCATACATTAAAATGTATCGTAAACCTTAATTATTTACACATGTCCACCCCCCCCCCCCCCGAAAAAAGGGAGCCATCCCATTTTCTGTTGCTGAGAGAGAGATGAGAGAGAGAGAAGAGAGAGAGGAGAGAGAGAGCGAGAGAGAGAGAGAGAGAGAGACCCTTCGTCTGAAATTTCTCGAAAATTAATTACATTATTACGGTTTCATAAATGTTCGTGTCTTGAAAAATATCCTAACAGCGTGTCAACATTTTATTATTCTAATATATATATATCTATATATATATATATATATATATATATATATATATATATATATATATATATATATATATATATATATATATATATATATATATATATATAATATTAGAATAATAAAAGGTTGGACACGCTGTTAGGATATTTTTCAAGACACGAACATTTATGAAACCGTAATAAAAAATGTAAATATTTTCGAGAAATTTCAGACGAAGGTCTCTCTCTCTCTCTCTCTCTCTCTCTCTCTCTCTCTCTCTCTCTCTCTCTCTCTCTCTCTCTCAGCAACAGAAAATGGATGGCTCCCTTTTTCGTTTACATGTGTAAATAAATTAAGGTTTACGATACATTTTAATGTATGCTAGGAATATATACGCATGTATATATATTGTGATGGCTGGCTTGACCACCACACAAAACACTAAACTTTTATGAAATAGTATTCACCAAAATACCATACTAAGTCCACAAAAAGGTGGAATAGTATCCAACTTCAATAAGAGTGCAAAGTCAATTCAAGGGGACAAAGAAAATACTACAAAAATATACTTAATTTAATACACAACTTTATCAATTTACGTGTCTAAATATAAATATAAATATATATATAATATATATATTATATATATATATATATATATATGTCTGGTATAAATTAAAAAACTATCCACTGAGATGCATATTTACGGACCCTGCTCTAAAGAAATATACCTCTGCGGTCAGGATATACGCTTCGAAAAGATAAGGCAAAAACAGTCTATAAAAAAAATGGCAAATCCCATTAGGTAGGCTTCCTCCTTGCATTTTTCGATAAAGTTAAGTTGAATTAATGGGGTTTGTGCAAATCCAAGGTAGGTGATGCAGCCGTGGTTAGGCAGACGTATATATATATATATATATATAATATATATATATATATATATATATATATATATATATATATATTATATACGTCTGCCTAACCAAGGCTGCATCATACCTCTGCATTTGCACAAACCCCATTAATTCAACTTAACTTTATCGAAAAATGCAAGGAGGAAGCTACCTAATGGATTTGCCATTTTTTTTTATAGCTGTTTTTGCCTATCTTTTTCGAAGCGTTATATCCTGACCAGAGGTATATTTCTTTAGAGCAGGGTCCGTAAATATGCATCTACAGTGGATAGTTTTTAATTTCTTACTTTGTAAATTCTTTATTATGAAGTTGACGTAAGTTTGAGTTTCATGTAAATCTCACCATGAATATTATCTTTTTTGCCTATTAGGTTTTGTAGCCTTGCTGTTATCATAATTAATATATACGTGTCTAAATATAAATATAAATATATATATATATATATATATATATATATATATATATGTCTGGTATAATGCTCTGTTACAACAGAATTCCATCTAATAAAAGGAGCGCATAAAAACGCCAAAATATAGAAAGTAAGCCCTTACCCTTACTTTACTATTTCTATATTGGGCGTTTTAATAAGCTCCTTCTATTATATATATATATATATATATATATATATAAATATATATATAGTATATATATATGTGTATATATATATATATATATATATATATATATATATATATATATATATATATACACACATACGTATAGTTTTTATATATGATATATATTATAATAAGGTTATATATATATATATATATATATATATATATATATATATATATATATATATATACATTGCTTCCCGTTGGGAATATGCAAGATATACGTCACGTCTATTTAGATTATGAGAGAGAGAGAGAGAGAGAGAGAGGTAAATTGATAAAGTACTCTTGACACAAATATTTATTTTTTAAATAAATAGGCTATTTTTTATGAGAAATAATTGTTATGTATTGTTTAACATGCACATTATTTATTTTTTACATTTTCATTCAAATAAACAAATAAAAAATATCATATCCTAAAATTCCTGTCTCTTTACCTCAGAGCGAAACACCTTTTTCAGACCTTTTTAGGCTTTTCGATAGACCTTTCCTACCCGCCAAAAAGAATAACAACAAATTAGTTTGTGGCCTTACTCCCCGAGTAAGCGAAAATCTTATAATAATTTCAAATTATCCTAATGAAGTGACATCCCGTCACATTGTCACGAGACCCCAAACTAACAAACAGAGGTGTCGCTTCGTCCACGTCTTATTTGGGTTAATGGTTGGAGTTCAGAGGTCAAGGGAGGTTAAATTGGTTGGGATTATTGCACAACGCATGCGTGATACGACTCGGCTTCATTGAAACGTTTTTCTTGTTAAAGAATTCAAAAGGCAATGATTATCATTATCATTATTAGTATTTTGAGCTGATAATCCACAATTATATGGTAAATAGTATTATTATTATTATTATTATTATTATTATTATTATTATTATTATTATTAGCGTAAGGGAACGTTTATTCGTTTAATACGATTCCAAAACATAATTCTTCTTCATCTTTTTTTATTATTATTATTATTGTTATTATTACCTAGCAACCGGATCGAACCAAGGATTTCCTATCTCAGAGATGACCCAGGTTCGATCTCAATGGTGGTTCAGAAAGTTATTATAAATGTGATCGTGATTGCGTGTTTATTATTATTATTATTATTATTATTATTATTATTATTATTATTATTATTATTATTATTATTATTATTATTATTATTATTATTATTATTATTATTATTATTATTATTCAGTAGATGGACCTTATTATATGGAACAAGCCCTCCATAGGGACCACTGACTTGAAATTCAAGCTTTCTAAAGCATATCTGATAAATTAACAAATAGATTTAGGAAGCCTGGCATGGACCTGGCAACTCGAACAGCAATTAAATATATTGATTTGAAAAAAAAGAGAAGGATACAGAGAACGAAGAAAAGGGTCGATGACGATGATAAAAAACAGGTCATAGGTCAAAGGTCCTTCTTTTCCAAATCACGTGTCTCGAAGATCAGTATCGGGTTTTGCTTAAAATGGAGAGACAGTGAATAAATCCACTGATTACTTGCTTATGTGAAATTCAAATGAAGATTCATATCAGGTTTATGTCTATGTTAGTCTACATTTCGCTGACATCTGGATATAACTTTGAAAAATCTTAATTTATCAAAATAAGGGAATAAAATTTTTTTTTCTCTCTCTCAAAATAAGCAAGAGCTCATTTCCAATAACAATTTATGTGACTTCCTCTGAGACGGAATATAATCAGGGACTTTTCAAACCTACGTATATATATATAGGTCCACCTCCTCACAGACCTCGTCAAGACGACACCAATTCTGAAGCGCAAATTATGATTACGCATCGTGTCATTCCCGATATTCCAATAACGCGATTCCAGCGAGCGAATTCCACACCTGAGAACTGTACGATTTGCATGACCAAATTTTTTGACGGCTGGGCTCATTAACTGACAGTCCTGTTTGTGTTCGGCGAGGACGCAATTTCGTCAACAAGCAGCATCCACAAGCAGGCAATTTGGGCGGGATAATGCGATAAGCCCGCACACCCTGTCAGCGAGGGATTATTATTGGTCCTCCAGCATGCAAAGTGAAGGTATTTTTTTGGCGGTGGGGGGGGGGGGGGGGGGGTGTTTGGTGGTGGATTGGATAACTCAGTAACCCTGGACTTCAGAATATCTCTCTTATAGGAAGGAAACACCAGCTGGTTTTAATAGATGATTTGTATGGAAGAATTGTGCTTTATTCTTTTCTGGACTGGACCCTCTAGAATTTCGTCTTTTAGAAGGATCATAACAGCAGTTGATAGATGATTTGTATACAAGAATAACACTTCTTTTTTTAAAAACTGAACTTCAGAACTTTATAAATTCGTCCTCTGGAAAGGACGTAACACCAGTTAAAGGATGTTTCATCAAATAAAGGTTATATATTTTGCCGGACTCCAGAATTTTAGGAAGGACACACCAGCGGTTTTTAATAGATGATTTTTAGGCAAGAATAGCGCGGTTTTATTTTGCTTGGACTTCACTATTTCAGCTTTCTTTGAAGAAATGATATAGAGGCAGTTTCTCTTTTGCCATGACTTCTGAATTCTAGAATTTCGTGTTTTAGAAACTCCTCTCCCCTTGCACGTATTTTAGCGAAATAGCAGTTCCAGGTGACGAGTTAGTTCCAGACTTCTGTGAGGAAATCTGGAACCTGGATTCCGTGAAAAATGAATGTTCCGGATTTCTGTGAGGAAACCTGGAACCTGGTTTCCGTGAAAAATGAATGTTCCAGATGACGAGTTAGTTCCAGATTTCTGCGAGGAAATCTGGAACCTGGATTCCGTGAAAAATGAACGTTCCAGATGACGAGTTAGTTCCAGATTTCCTCACAGAAATCTGGAACCTGGATTCCATGAAAAAATGAATGTTCCAGATGACGAGTTAGTTCCAGATTTCTGCGAGGAAATCTGGAACCTGGATTCCGTGAAAAATAAATGTTCCAGATGACGAATTAGGTCCAGGTTTCTGTGAGGAAAACTGGAACCTGGATACCGTGAAGAGTTATTCCAGAAAAATTAAAAACGCCTCGTTGCTGTTTTAATTATTCCAAAAATCGACTGAATGCTGCAAAAATAAAAAATAAAAAAATAAGAAACAATTCCGAATTTGCGCCAATTTGTTAAGTTTCTGTTATGATAACCAGTTTAAATTCATGGAGTAAAAAAAAAAAAAAAAAAAAATCTCGAGGGCTGCCTGGGCGTAGGCCCGACGCCAGGAAACCAATGCGAACAATAACGACAAGAAATATAATTATACAGTAAAACTTTTTTTTGTACCTTTTGCCTTTCTTTGCATACAAGCAGAGAAGAGGTTTCCCAAAGACGATATCTAGTTATAATGAATGAACCACTGTCTGTTATCCAGTGCTTCAACCAGAAAATTACGACCTGCGCCAGAAAACCAATACGAACAATAACAACGCCAAGAAATACAACAATAACAGTAATACATTTTCTCCCCTCATTATTGTCCTTTGCATACGAGCAGAGGAGAGGCTTGCCAAAAAACGAGATCTGGCAATAATGACTTGAGCCTTGGCATAGCCAGCGCCTCGACCCCAAAATGATTATATCACGGTTGGGTTGTTAACTTCATTTGGACATTATTATGACCC
>NC_087206.1:1292086-1317086 GCF_015104395.2 Macrobrachium nipponense | reverse complement strand
TATATAATAAATATGTTCCTAGTTTATCATAGCATAGGTTTTACACGGAAGAATGCAAATAGACTAATACATAACTACATTAATGATTGTACTGTTGAAAAGAGACTCACCAACAGGTTGTTTAACCCCCTTACACACACGCACACAAACACTAACTCAAATCTCCTGCCGTAGATACGCAGAAACTTGCGAGGAGACGAATTCAAACAAAGCAAGGCCACGCCTACTAAAATTCTACATTACTCAGCAATGTAATATCTCTGCCAGAGGGGCACCATGCCCGGGGGCACGAATAAATCTGCCAAAAATGACAGTAAAAATGCTGTTTTTTTTTCTTATTCACATTGCGAGTGTATCTTAGTCTCTCTCTCTTCTCTCTCTCTCTCTCTCTCTCTCTCTCTCTCTCCCTCTCTCTCTTTCAATATTTCACCCGTAAACTAAGGAGACAATAACATGAATCTCGCCGCGTAACGAACGCTATTATTATTCCGTGACGCCGCTCCCATACCGTCACGCGTAACGTAACGAGACAGTAACGAATTGCCCGCTGGGTAGGCTCACCGACTCGTTGCATGGAGTTCGCGCGTAACGGGGGAATAAAGAGGAGAGAGAATTCCGGAAAAAATATATATATATATTTTTACCAGTGCTGAACAGCAGTGAGGCCAGTCGGGCCAATTACCTTCGCTAATTACAAATATATATATATATATATATATATATATATATATATATATATATATATATATATATATATATAGATATAATAAATAAACCATTGTGGATTTCTTCACCATTTCAGTGACTCATGCTGTTATTATTACTATTATTATCATCATCATTATTATTATTATTATTATCATTATTATTATTATTATTATTATTATTATTAATACAGTTGAATTTATATAGAAAAAATCATATATATAAAATCAACTCGCTTAATTATGCCATTCTCTTTAACAGTTTTATTATTTTATTATTATTATTATTATTATTATTATTATTATTATTATTATTATTATCATTATTATTATTATTAAAACTGTTTACCTTATATAGAAAAAAAACAATATATATAAAAATCAACTCACTTAATTCTGCCATTCTCATTAACTTATTATTAGTTATTATTATTATTATTATTATTATTATTATTATTATTATTAATAATAGTGATAATAATAATAAACAAAGCATACACTGGGATCCGCATGAAGGTAAATCCTTATTACAAAAACCACCTGGGCACGTGGGCATCCGATGCCCAAGATGGCTTCCCAGGCAAGAGGAACACGTCAGGATAACATCAAGGAGCTTTCCAATAATATTTGCAATTCTTTTTTTTTAGTTTTATTTTATTTTATTTTTTTCACATTTTTGAAATGAATTTAGTAAAGAACTCTATTTAATGCCTACAGTGCAACGCACGAGGCGCACTGACGTGAGTAACCCCCCTGCCCCGGAAAGTTTCGATTAATACTAGGCTACGAAGGATGGTTGACAAAACAGATACGACAATTAAAAGATGTTTTTCCCAAGTATTAAGGCCGAGCTTTAAGGATGTTTTTCCACATGTTTGTTTATTTATTTTTTTATTTGTTACAATGGTGGTCGTTAGCCATCGAGTTTTGGCCAAGGTTCGAACACACACACACACACACAAAGCGAAATACTACAGATAATTTCGTGGAAAATATATCAACTGTAAATTTATTGATTATTAAATAAAGACTTGATAAAGCTCTTTAATTAACGCCCAACCCCAACGCCATTCCAACCCCAACCTTAACCTCAACACCGCACCCAACCATACCCCGACCCCAACCTCAACCCCATACCCTACACCCTACCCAACCCCAACCCCATACCGCCCCTGCCCAACCACACCTTCCTCTCTAAGTCATTATAAGTTCTAATGAATTAACTTTTTGACAGCACCCAAACGCCATTAAATTAGAGAGATTGAAGTCATCAGAGAGATGTATAGGAATTTTGATAAACAATAAATTGAAATAAGAAATACCGAAAAGCTTTTTTTTTTCTTTCTTTTGAAACAACAAACCTCCGCCAAGGTAACGAGAGCTAAGCTAAAAGCCTTTAACACACACCCCGACAGCAAAAAAGGATCTCTGGTCCAGATCTTTCCCAAATTTTTTTTTTCACGCGTCGCCAGTCACGTGAGCCATCGCGGGCCAATTTTTCGTGACATTCCACGAGTAACTTTCTACGTGACAAAATAAATAAATAAATATAACAGACAAAGAAACATACAAACTAAGCCAAAACGTGACCCTCCCGTTTCTACGAGCAATTGGGAACACCTACAAACACGAGTTAACAGGAAAAAAATGCCAATACGTTTCTACGAGCAATCTGGAACACCTACGAGCACGAGTTAACCACCCCAAAAAAAATAAGAATAAATAAATAAATAAAATCTTGAAAGTGAAAATTGAAAGAAAATGCAACCCGTCCAGAAGGAGAGGTAATAATAATCAGAACGATCGTAAATAAAATTCAAGACGTCAATAGATCCTAATCAGTTGGCAATACGATCGTCATTCCTTGGCCCCTAACAAGGAACCTACAGAGGGCCTGTGGGAGGATTCGAACGACCATCTACATCTTTTTAACCAGCCCTTGATATCGCATCTTGCATGCAAATTGCTTGCAATGCAACGCCCTCGTTCTTTGGATGCCAAGAAAAAAAAATATTTAGTAAAAAAATATGTTCAAAGTTTTTTTTTTTTTTTTTTTCACGCGAAAGTTTAACACGCGAAGGGTGGTAAGCCTGATTTCTAGAGTCTGTCTGTGGACTTTTCAAATTTGTATTATGGTAGTCAAAAATATTCAGTAAATTATATTCTTTATTAGTCATAAATATATTCAGTAAAATATATTCGTAATTAGTCATAAAAATATTCAGTAAAATATATTCGTAATTAGCCTTAAAAATATTCAGTAAAATGCACTCGAATTAGTCATAAAAATATTCAGTAAAATATATTCAGTAAAAATCAGTAATAGCATAATTCTAGTAATTACTTCGAATAGTCAAATATATTCAGTAAAATATATTCGTAATTGGTCATAAAAATATTCAGTAAAATATATTCGTAATTAGTCATAAATATATTCAGTAAAATATATTCGTAATTAGTCATAAAAATATTCAGCAAAATATATTCGTAATTAGTCATAAAAATATTCAGTAAAATATATTCGTAATTAGTCATAAATATATTCAGTAAAATATATTCGTAATTGGTCATAAATATATTCATAAAATATATTCGTAATTAGTCTAAAAATATCAATATATATTCGTAATTAGTAAAACATATAGTCATTGAAAATATATTCGTAATTAGTCATAAAAATATTCAGCAAAAATATATTCGTAATTAGTCATAAAATATATTCAGTAAAATCAATAGTCATAAAAATTAGTAATATTCGTCATAAAATATTCAGTACATATATTCGGAATGTCATAAAATAATGCAGCAAAATATATTCGTTAATGGCATAAAATATTCAGCAAAAATATATTCGAATTTAGTCATAAAATAATATTCCAGTAAAACATAAAATATTAGTATTGGTCAAAAATATTCAGCAAAATATATTCGTAATTAGTTAAAAATATCCCAAGTAAAATATATTCGTAATTAGTCATAAAAATATTCAGTAAAATATATTCGTAATTAGTTATAAATATATTCAGTAAAATATATTCGTAATTAGTTATAAAAATATTCAGTAAAATATATTCGTAGTCTTAAAAATATTCAATAAAATATATTGAAAGTGATTTTTATATAAAGTTTAACTTGCAAAGGGTTTTGCAAATGATTACTGAAGTCCGTCTGGACTTCTCAAAACAACTTAATTAAGGATAAATATTCATAAATTTTTTGAAGTATACAATAATCTAACTGGCAGAAAAAAATACTCAGTAAACAAATATATTCAAAGTGTTTTTTTTAAAGCCTGCGAAAGTTCAAGTTGCGAATGGTTTTGCACCTGATTCATGAAGTGTTTCGACTTCCAAAACAATTTCATTAGAGTAAATATTCATCGATTTTTAAGTATATCATCATCTTCTTGGTCATCATCTTGTGAAGTCATCGTCGAATGTATGTATATTCCTTTGGTTCCCAAAATGTCAGTTTTAGAATTTAGAAATTGTGGTTAAATTGTTGCACTTTGAACATAACTTCCCAAAGACTAGTGTTTTAGATTCATCTATGAATAAAGGTTCTTGTCGTAAATTTTTGAGTGAGCAGGTCACGTATCGAATCGAACATTCAAGAAAATGACGTTTAAAAATAGACATATGTCTGGAAAACCTGTCGCATACCGATGGCTCACAGGGTGGCGGTTGAAACCAGTGCCATTTCTGTTAACGATTCATAACGCTATGAAGATTCTACGCCGCTAATATCTGATTGCATTGTTAATTCCAGTGAGGAAACAAAAGGTGCCTAGGATGCTAAAACTCTCTCTATCTTCCCTCCTATCTCTCTCTCAAATATGTGTCGCGTCTGCTCTTCCGAAGTAACTCGAAAACACGAAACGTCGGAATAGCATTTTAAGAAAAACTCGAATGCCTGATGGGAGTGACTTGATCTGAAGCGGCACCTCTGTGTAGTCCTATTAGAAACTCAGGTGAATTCCCCAGGTGATTTAGCGACTACCCAAAAATAGCCATGGCCATCTTTGACCAATTGGGTTCTCAGCTATCCGGGTATCGTAGATCATGATATCCCGCCCGGCTGTCGAAATGCGTATAAGCTTTGTATTTTAATATTCCGTTGCTATGGTAGGATTCGTGCTCCCTCCAGCCTACTACGTCGTAGGCGCCTGCCGAAGGAATCCTGTATGTGGATCTTGAGGTCTGGTGGTTTCCAGAAATACAGAATTTATTCTTGTGGACTGGAATGGAATATAGAAAATATTCTTGTGGGTTGGAATGAAATACAGAATTTATTCTTGTGGACTGGAATGAAATACAGAATTTATTCTTGTTTACTGGAATGGAATATAGAAAATATTCTTGTGGATTGGAATGAAATACAGAATCTATTCTTGTGGACTGGAATGAAATACAGAATTTATTCTTGTGGATTGGAATGGAATATAGAAAATATTCTTGTGGATTGGAATGAAATACAGAATCTATTCTTGTGGACTGGAATGAAATACAGAATCTATTCTTGTGGACTGGAATCGAATGGAATAATGAATTTATTCTTGTGGAATGGAATCGAATATAGAATTTATTCATGTGGACTGGAATGGAAATCGAATCCATTCTTGTGGACTGGAATCGAATACAGAATATATTCTTGAGGACTGGAATGAAATACTACATGTCGAAGGGCAAGCGCTGAGACATATGAGGTCATTCAGCGCTGAAAGAGGAAACTGAGAGGAAAAAAAAAAAGGGGTTAGAAAGGTATAACAGGAGGAAGACCACGCAAACGAGTAATGCCTTCAACTCAGAAGAAGCCTAATTTGTTTGTTTGTTTGTTCGTGAAGTCGCGTCTTTAAACAAACCTTACATATCACTTCTAATCATTCTGGTCACGTGGCCAATCCGCGCGCCAAGCTAGACGCCAGCTATACAAGGCTATCATTCTTTAAAATCCCTACTGATACCCCCCCCCCCCCTCCTCCCACCCCCTGTGCCTGACTACCCAGGCAACTCTTCTCCCAAAGGATGCCGTGACGTCACCTATAATGTATAAGTATGCTAAATTCATCTCTTTCCGGAATGTCTCCCGAATCATACATGAATACCACCTCGGTATAATAGGGATATTATGACCCACAAAACATTCCCTCCGTCTGCAAGCAAGCATGAAAGCAAGAATGTTAACAATAATGCTCTTACAGTTTTACTATGGTAGTTTTCCTTCAAAATGCTTAGAGGACAACGATCACTTTGCTTAGAAGGTCCGGCGACTTCCTTCAGGAATCTCCCGTGACTGTGGAGAATGTATTTATCCTCCGTTTTATTCTGCTTGCAAGCACCATCATCGTTTGAAAGCCACGAACGCATAATTATCAAGACGGACACAACTGGCTGGGGTTATGTCGAATATGAGCTGAAAGTGGTTAAATGAGAAAGGTGGTCTCTCTTTAAAATCAAAGCAAAAACAACATATATATATATATATATATATATATATATATATATATATATATATATATATATAGAGAGAGAGAGAGAGAGAGAGAGAGAGAGAGAGACGAGAGGGAGAGAGAGAGAGAGAGAGAGAGAGGAAGGTTGGGGCATCTGGAACACCGTAGATTTAATATAAAAAGGATGGAGAAAAGCCAGCGTAGCATCATACATTTATTTTCCCAATTTTCGAGATTTTGGGTCTCATCATCAGGGCTTTAAAATATACAAAATAAACAAATCAAAAAAGACTCAGTATCAATATTAATAAAAAATGGAACAACGTAAAAGTTAAATATACTAATTTAAAAAATGAACTAAATTTTTTTTTTAAATTAAAAAGTGAAGAATGCTTAAGTTAGTACCTATCTCTATGGAGTTAAAAACTGAGTGACGTTCTCTGGTTTGGAAAGGAGGACGTCAACTATGCTATAAATAGAACTGTGGAAGATGACCAAAGTCTCGAAAATTTGGAAAATAAATGTATGATGCTACGCTAGCTTTTCTCCATCCTATATATATATATATATATATATATATATATATATATATATATATATATATATATATATATATATATACATGTCTAGTCAGTCAGCAATTGCCAAAATCGAAAAAAATCCAACACTGAAATAATAATAATAATAATAATAATAATAATAATAATAATAATAATAATAATAATAATAATAATAATAATAATAATAATGATAATAATAATAATATAATAATAATAATAATAATAATAATATAATAATAATAATAATAATAATAATAATAATAATAATAGAGTGTGATCCAAGAAAGGGCGCACATAGTAAGAAAAGTGATGGACTCCTAAGGAGGCAGGATGCAACCCGGAACCCCACACTATAAATACCACCCAGTCGAATTGGAGGACTGTGATAGACAAAAAAAAAAAAGAAAAAAAAAAAGAAAAAAAAAGTTAATAATAATAATAATAACAGTAATACTAATACTATAAAATAATAATTAATAATACAATACTAAAATAATAATAATAATAATACATAATAATAATAATAATAATAAATAATTAATAAAATAATAATAATAATAAATAATTAATAATAATAATAATAATAATAATCAATAATAATAATAATAATATAATAATACTAATAAAATATGAATAATAATAATAATAATAATAATATAATAATAATAATAATAATATAATAATAATAATAATAATAATATAAAAAACCCACGAAAAAAACAAAAGATTTTGTATGGTATCGCTGTAATCAATTTCTAGACTCAAAAGAAAACTAAGAAATGATTCCTTCTAGCGTTTCCTTTGACAGATCTACTCTCTCTCTCTCTCTCTCGTCTCTCTCTCCCTCTCTCTCGGCTCTCTCTCTCTCTCTCTCTCACATGACCCTTTCCTGTAATTGCTTGACGGAGGTCCTCCGTCAACACGCCCATCAAAACAAGGGGGTAAAATAAAACGACCCTCACCCTCTGGATTAGCGGTGGTGCCGTAGGGTCTGACGTCGCTGACATGTTGCTAACATGTGACCAACCTTCAAAAATGTCAGAGAGGGATTAGGATGCTAGGGAATAATCTTCTTACCCTTTTTTTAAAGTAATTTATTCTGATTTCAAGGACTGTTACATACAGCCAATCCTAAGGTCACATTACGGGGCCATCACTCAGTCGGTTGTAAAGAAATCTCTTGTTGCATCGAGTTACATCACACTTAAATTCAAACGCATTTCGCAATGTCAAACAAACAACAAAGGAGGCAGCAAAACAAAGTTATCAGGCCAAGCTGTGTCACACAGACCACAAAGCAAGAAAATCTAAAGAAGATATCACTTCGACATTCACGTTACGAGTAACAGAGGAGCTGTCTGCCATTAATCAAAATCTAAAAGCAGGTCCAGAAGGTTATTTTTTTATTTTCTAGCCTAAATAAACGTCAAATGTAAGATACCATTTATATAAAAATATCTTGTACAGCTAAAGCTAAAAGCTTGTTATCCATTTGCGTGATACGACTTCTTATTCTTCTCGAAGAGGTTCACAAGAGAGAAACTGAAGCTTTGACAGAGGCCCGGGAGGGTCATATTTGATAAACAGTGCACTGCGCTAGTCTCGATTTGGGAAATGTTTCTCTTAGAAAGGGAGAATAAATGGCAACTCGTGATGCACAGTTGCCACACACTCTTATCTTTCTTTCTCCTTCGTTTTCTTAAGAGAAGCAAGTGTTCCCTAAAAACAGATACAGTTGGAGCACAATGAAGCATAGGATTGTTTTGAGGTTTAAAAACAGTAAAGCATCGAATGGTTCTGTTATCGTACAATAAAAACATAGAATTACTTTGGTTCTTATCACAATAATATTTGGGAAACGTCCCTCTTTTAGAAAGGGAAAATAAATGGCAACTCGTGATGCACAGTTGCCACACACTCCTGTCTTTCTTTCTCCCTCGTTTTCTTTAAATAAAGCAACAGTTTCTTCAGAACAGATACAGTTGAAATAAAATAAAGCATTGAATTGTTTTCAGCTTAAAGAACAGTAAAGCATCGAATGGTTCTGTTCTTGTACAACAATAAAAACATTGAATTACTTAGGTTTTAATCACAATAAAGAATTTATTGTCCTTGCAATATAATAGAGCACTAAATTGATCTTGATATTATAACACATTGAAACACTGGATTATTTTGTTTTTGTAACAATAAAGCATTAATGTATTAATTCTTGTAACACAATAAAACAATAGATTATTGTATTTTTGTAACACAATGAAACATTAATATATTACGTTCTTGTAAGACAATGAAGCATTAATGTATTACGTTCTTGTAACACAACAAAACACTGAATTATTTTTTTGTTACGCATTGATGTATTATACTCTTTTAACGCAATAAAGTATTGAGACTTTTTGTTTTTGTTACTCAGTAAAACGCTTAAATTATCAAGTACTTGCAACACAATATAACACTAAATTATTTTGTTCTTGTAATGTAATAAAGCACTGAATTACTTTTTCCTTGTGACGAAATAAAACAAGGAATTATTTTCTTCTTGTAGCAAAACAAATCACTGAAATATTATATCTTTTTCAAATCATATTTACTTTCCATTTCTAATCGCATCCTTTCATCTCTTCACAGGTAAGGTGGCTGAATTGACCTAAATACAGAATGTAGGCCAAAGGCCAACCACTGGGTCATACGAGGTCATTCAGCGCTGAAACGGACACTGTCAGTAAACGGTTTGAAAGCGGTTGCACTATGAATCATCTGTTAAGAGAGGGCGGAGAGTAGTATGAAAGGAGGTACAGTAAAAGGAACGAACCGATTTGTGAAACGTTTTAAGGTTTAGTATTTAGTAGACGTCTGAACGTAGATTATTTTAACGTAACGGAAATTCCCAACTCCCTAAGACAAATAAAACATAAATAAATAAATAAACAAGTAAATAAATAAATAAATAAATAAGCAAATAAATAAATAAATAAATGATTTAATTAATACGTAAACAAAATAAAAAATGAATAACTTAATTAATAAAATAAGTAAATAAATAAATATAATTTAAATAAATAAGTAAAATGTAACTAAATAAATAATTAAATGTATAAATAATTACATTAAATATATAATTAAATAATCAGATAATTGAATAATCAAAAACGTATCTAAATGAATAAAATAAGTAACTATCTAAATGAATAAATGATTAAAAATAGTAATTAACTAAACAAGTAAATGAATAAGTAAAAAATAAAATATATTCAATAATTCATTAAGAAGTACAGGCGGTCACGGTAATCATTCCTTCCGCAAACGGAGGCAAAAAAAAAAAAAATAATAATAAATAAATAAATACATAAAAAACAGCTCCTCATTGAAATTCACAAACATTAAAGACAAGCGACTGTTTAGAAATCCAATACACTTCAACCTGCGAGAATAATCATCATCAGAATCGCAATTAATATCGCGCGAGGGATTTATCCGCTCGTCGGGAATATGCAAATTCGTCGCGCCTGGATACTTCTCAAAAAAAAAAAAAAAAAAAAAAAAAAAAAATTAAAAAAAAAAAATTTGTAATTAATACATTCATTACTTATGGATTAGTAAACGACTGAAATGTACGTCATGGAACATATTTTTTTTTTTTTTTATTTTTTTACGCTCTAGCTGATCGGTGTCAGGCGTAAGTATTATGCTAATTTATTTTTTATTTGCTGTCGGGGCTGCTAGATGCGTAAACCAGGATATTTAATTAATAAAAAAAAATTCCAAACTAGGGCCTTTAGTATAAAAAAAAAAACAATAATCCTGTCAGAGTTGCTTAAAATCACATTTGGTGGAAATATTTTTTTTGCCAAAGTTCCTTGATACACAAACCAGAACTTTCAGTGATAAAAAAAATATATCAACAAGTTTAGTAAAAAAGAATGCCTGTAAAAGTTGATTGGTATGCAAACCAGGGCGTTTAGTGATAAAAAAAATTCCCGTCAGAATTGCTTGGTACGCAAACCATGATAGTTATTGAAAAATAATTATAATTCCAGTCAAGAGTTGCTTGGTACGCAAACCTGGACATTTAGTGCAAAAAAAGACTCATTCTAAAGTTGCTTAATACGCAAACCAGGACGTTTAAAAAAAAAAAGCCCAAACCATGACCTTTAGTGGAAAGAAAAGCAAAAAATAATTCCTGTTAAAGTTGCTTGATACGTAAACAAAGACGCTTATTGAAAAAATATTACTTTCAAAGTTACTTCATAAGCAAACCCGAACCCACAATAAAAAGAAGAAGAAGAAGAAGAAGAAGTAAAATATACCGTAACAAATACAGCTTCAAAACTGACACAATAACGAGATAAATACAATTCCTGTTAAGAGAGTTTCCCCACGTACATCGCTGAGAAATTAGGTCATTAGGACTGGGGAATAAGTATTTAGTGGGATACATGACACGTGTCAGTCTTAAACACATATTAGCTCAAATGTCCTAATATCCTAAATTATATATTATATATATTATATAATATATATATATATATTATATATATATATATATATCAATATAACATAAAATCACCTTTCCCCCAACATCCAAAATTTCGTGAAAATCAAGGGACCACAATTGGTCCGTACATAACGCGATGTTGGGCCAGCGATGGTCATTTCAAATCCGTCACAACGGGAAATTTATTCATAATTTATGAAAATGTATGAAAATGTATTCATGACCACCACAGCACTGTTGAATGTAGAGATGGATTCGTCTATAGTACAGGAGGTGATTTACAATGTTGGGGAGTTTATTAAGCTGCCCAGTCAAGTATTTCTGGGGCATTTTCGGGCATTCGGTGCCCAAGATAGTGAAAAGAAGGAGTTGGAGTGGTTGGACAGCGCGGTACATACATAGATCCGGGAAATAAAGAGAGATGAAGTAGACGAATGTAAAAGTGGAATTGAGAGAGAAATCCGTCAGTTGTATCAAGAAATAATATGGAGGTATGTATGTATGAATGTATGTATAATGTATGCATATATGTATGTATATATATATATGTATAACCACACACATAAATACGTTTATATATATATATATATATATATATATATATATATATATATATATATATAAATACAGAGAGAGAGAGAGAGAGAGAGAGACGAGAGAGATGAGAGAGAGCGAGAGAGAGAGAGAGAGAGAGAGAGTAGAGAGAGAATCCAAATTCGTATAAAAAAACATAAACTAAGTAAATGAATAAATGAGTAAATAAATAAATAAGTAAATGAATAAATAAGTAAATAAATAAATAAATAAATAAATAAATAAATAAATATAAAATCATGGGCACCATCACTCAAAGTGATTATAATCTGATCCTGTCGATGAAGAGCAAAATTCAACTAATATATTTACGATCTAAGAAACTCCACTCAAGGTCACAGAACAGCCTTCGTCAGAAATAACCCCCTTCCCCCTAACACACCCCCCAAAAAAAAGCTCGAATTCAGTAAATGCATCAAACATTCCTGAAACCAGCGTCGAATTATTAAACACGAAATGATTCAGACATTATCGGTTTTCAGTGTGGATAAATCTTGGCAAATCAGAGGTGACATCAAGCATATTGATTCCTTTTGATAAAAACGGAGATGTCATTTTTACGAGTTGGAGGCAATTATCGCCTTAAATATAAGGTAATTTTATTTATTTCCCAATAGACACAAATGAAGATATATATATATATATTATATATATATATATATATATATATATATATATATATATATATATATATATATATATATATATATATATATATATATATATATATATATATATATATATGTATAAAGATGCCCAGGTATTATTCAAATATACATAAGAAATTCAAGTGTGAAGACGAAATGAATATTCTTAAAATATTGTAAAACTGTAAAAGTACAAATTGTAGCAATAACAGACATAACATCTATAACCAATATGGAAGAATATATTTGTTTAAAGACAAGTTATTAATTGTAAGAAAAAAAAAACGATTGGAAGTAAGGATTTGATAACACATGATTGGATTTGCATCAAGTGTTTCGAAACAACGATCTGGATTTGAATCAGGTGTTCGAAAACAACCCAGATTGGGATTGGAATTTCAAGGTTGTTACAAACAGCCTAATTGGGTTTGGAATAAGGTGCTAAACAACCTGATTGGATTTCGAAATCAGGTGTCAAAACAGCCTGATTGGGTGGACTTCCGGTGTCCAAACAACCTTGATTGGATTTGGGTCAAGGTGCGAAACCAGCCTGACTGGGTTTTGGTCAGAAAGTGTCGAAACCTAACTTGGATTGGAATCGAATCAGGTGTCGAAAAAACAACCTGATTGGGTGTTTGGATCAGGTATCGAAAACAACCATGATTTTGGATTCGAATCAGGTTGGTTTCGAAAACCAACCTGATTGGATTTGAATCAGGTGGTTTCGGAACAAAACAAGCCTTGATTGGAATTTCGAATCCAGGTGGTTTCGAAAACAACCTGATTGGAATTTTGAATTCAGGGTTTCGAAAACAACCAGATTGGGAAATTGGAATCAGGTGTTCGAAAACAACCTGATTCATTTGGAATCAGGTTGTCGAAACAACCTGATTGGGATTTGGAATTCAGGTGTCGAAACAACCATGATTGGATTAGAAATCAGGTGTCGAAAACAAGCCTGAGTGGGATTTGGACATTCAGGTGTCGAAAAACAAAACTGGATTGGGATTTCGGAATCAGGGTCGAAACCGAAAAAACCTGATTGGAATTTGGAATCAGGTGTCGGAAAACAACCCTGATTGGATTTCGAATTCAGGTGACGAAACAAAACCAGATTTGCGGATTTCGAAGCAGGTGTCGAAAACAAAACAACCTGAAGTCCGGATTTTGGATTACAGGTGGTCGAAAAAAACGAAACTGAATTGGATTCGAACTCAGGTGTACAAAACAAAAAACCATGATTGGGTTTGGATCCACGGGTGTCGAAACAACCTGATTGGGATTTCGGAATCAGGTAGTCGAAAAACAACCATGATTGGATTTGGATCAGGTCAGGGTCGAAACAACCCTGATTGGGGATTCGGATCAGGTGGTTTCGAAAACAACCTGATTGGATTTGGAATCAGGTATCGACAAACAACCTGATTTGGAATTTCGGCACCAGGTTCGAAACAAGCCTGATTGGATTTGGAATCAGTGGTTTCGAAACAAACCCTCGAGTTGGATTTGAATCAGGTTTTCGACAAACAAACTGATTGGATTTGAAATAGCGTGTCGAAACAAACCAGATTGGCAAATTGAATCAGGTGTCGAAACAACCTGATTTGGATTTGACTCAGGTGTCCGAAAACAACCCGATTGGGCTTGGTCAGGTGTCGAAACAAACCTGATTGGGATTTCGAATCAGGTGTCGAAACAACCTGAATTGGATTTGAATCAGGGTCAAAAAAACCTGATTGGATCGAATCAGGTGTCGAAAACAACCTGATTGGAATGAATCAGGTGTCGAAACAACCTGATGGATTTGAATCAGGTGTCGAAAAACAACCAGATTGTATTCTATGAATCAGGGTCGAAACAGCCTGAGGGATTTGGATAAGGGTCGAAACAACCTGATTGGATTCGAATCAGGGTCGAAACAACCTGATTGGGTTTGGATCAGGGTCGACAACAACCTTGATTGGATTCGAATCAGGTGTCGAAAACAACATGATTGGGTTTGGATTCAGGTTTGTCGAAACAACCCTGATGGATTCTGAATCAAGGTTTCGAAACAACCTGATTTTGGATTTGAATCCAGGTGTCGAAACAAACCTGATTGGGATTTGGCTAGCGGTTCGAAAACAACCTGATTGGATTTGAATCAGGTGTCGAAACAACCTGATGGATTTTGGAATAAGCGTTCGAAACAACCTGATTGGAATTTGAATCCAAGTTGTCGAAACAACCGATTGGATTCGAATTCAGGTTGCAAAAACAAGGCCGGATTGCGGGTTTGGATTCACGGTGTCGGAAACCAAAACCTGATTGGGTTTTCGGATCAGGTGTTCGAAACAACCTGATTGTATTCGAATCTAGGTGTCAAAACAACCTTGAATTGGATTCGATTCAGGTGTCCCCCCCAACGAAACAACCTGATTGGATTTTGGATCAGGTTGTCGAAACACCCTGATTGGGTTTCGATCAGGTATCGAAACACCTGATTGGGTTTCGATCAGGTGTCGAAAACACCCTGATTGGGTTTCGATCAGGTGTCGAAACAACCTGATTGGGTTTGGATCAGGTGTCGAAACAACCTGATTGGGTTTGGATCAGGTGTCGAAACAACCTGATTGGGTTTCGATCAGGTGTCGAAACAACCTGATTGGGTTTCGATCAGGTGTCGAAACAACCTGATTGGATTCGAATCAGGTGTCGAAACAACCTGATTGGATTCGAATCAGGTGTCGAAACAACCTGATTGGATCTGAATCAGGTGTCGAAACAACCTGATTGGATTTGAATCAGGTGTCGAAACAACTGACTGGATTTGGATCAGGTTGTCGAAAGAACCTGATTGAATCTGATCAGGTGTCGAAACAACCTGACCGGATCTGGACCAGATGTCGAAACAACCTGATTGGATTTGAATCAGGTGTCAAAACAACCTGATTGGATCTGAATCAGGTGTCGAAACAACTTGATTGGATCTGAATCAGGTGTCGAAACAACCTGATTGGATTTGAATCAGGTGTCGAAACAACCTGATTGGATATGAATAGGTGTCAACCTATTGGATATGAATCAGGTGTCGAAACAACCTGATTGGATCTGAATCAGGTGTCGAATCAACCTAATTGGATATGAATCAGGTGTCAAAACAACCTGATTGGATCTGAATCAGGTGTCGAAACAACTTGATTGGATATGAATCAGGTGTCGAAACAACCTTATTGGATTTGAATCAGGTGTCAAAACAACCTGATTGGATCTGAATCCAGGTGTCGAACAACCTGATTGGATCTGAATCAGGTGTCGAAACAACCTGATTGGATTTGGATCAGGTGTCGAAACAACCTGATTGGATTTGAATCAGGTGTCAAAACAACCTGATTGGATCTGAATCAGGTGTCGAAACAACCTGATTGGATTTGAATCAGGTGTCGAAACAACCTGACTGGATTTGGATCAGGTGTCGAAACAACCTTATTGGATTTGAATCAGGTGTCGAAACAACCTGACTGGATTTGGATCAGGTGTCGAAAGAACCTGATTGAATCTGAATCCGGTGTCGAAACAACCTGACCGGATCTGGACTAGATGTTGAAACAACCTGAGAACAAATAAAAAAAAAATATTTTTTTTAAATAAAAAAAAAGAGCCACTACCTAGACCTTGTATAAGCTGGTTAATTAATTATTTTGTCTACGACAAACTTTTCCTCAGCCACCCTCGAAAAAAAAAACTTTTCGCTTTAAGTCTATTCAGAAAAAAAGGACAAAGAAGTACAAACAAGGATGGAGATATATAAAAAAATAATAAGTTCCATTCATTATTAATTGCATAACGGGAAAGTAGTTCCATTGGGACTTCTAATAGTGTAGTTTCGTAACGAGAGAGAGAGAGAGAGAGATTAACCTAGTCTGGATGCCTCTTCTGTACTTGAACAATCAAAGCTTAAACGATACAACAACAATAGGTTGTTTCTTCTCTTGTTTCAAAGTGACACAAAGAAGCTAGTTTCATACCATCGTTCTTTCTACAAAGTTAGTTTACTTTAAAAAAATAAAAAAACGTTAAAAATGTGGCAAAGTTACTTCATTGTAATAGAGTTTTCTGCACAGCGTATAATGCAGTATGAAACTGTCAGCCATGGTCTATGAAGCTCTCAGCCGCTGCTGGTGGCCTGTGTTATTACGGTACCAGACGTAAGATCATGGCTAACTTTAACCTTATATAAAAAAAAAACACTACTGAGGCTAGAGGGCTGCAATTTGGTATGTTTGATGATTGGATGGTGGGTGATCAATATACCAATTTGCAGCCCTCTAGCCTCAGTAGTTTTTGAGATCTGAGGGCGGACGGAAAGAAATGAGGACGGACAGATAAATAGCCATCCCAATAATAAACACAGGAAAGAATCAATGGAAACAATTTATTTATCTAATTTATATATATATATATATATATATATATATATATATATATACTTTATAAAAAATAATTCGCTTTAATAGTTTCCCTTTGATAAATAAAGAGAGAGTGTGATGTGGTTTTCTCCGTAATCAAATTATGGGGAAAGTTGTCAAGGTAAAGTTTAATTAAAACACAGAAATGTAGAACTTAAAATTGAAGTGACTATATTTGACAGTAGCGGCCTAGCCTGGAACCGGCATATAAAATATAGGTCGAAGGTGAAGCGCTGGAAGGGAGATTGAAACCAACCCTTGTAATGAGAGGATTCAGGAAAGGAAGATGGAAGAAAGAGAATATGAACGGAGGTACAGTAAAAGGACTCAAAGGGGGTTGAAGCTACGGGGCTGAAGGGACGCTGCAAAGAACCTTCAGTAATGCCTACAGTGCACCGCGTGAGGGGTGGAACAAAGATGGTGGATAGCAAGATAGAAGAATGAGAATATGAACGGAGGTACAGTAAAAGGAACGAAAGGGGGTTGCAGCTAGGGGCAGAAGGGATGCTGCAAAGAACCTTAAGTCATGCCTACAGTGCACCGCGAGAGGTCCACTGACGGCACTAACCCCCCGATGGGATGAATACCTGCTGACGCCAGAAATATGGAAAGTAGTATATTTGCTCTTTCAAGCGATATCAAAAGCTCTGTTCATTAATATGCATGAGGACATTAAAAGCTAAATGGACTATTTGCCAAAAAAAAAAAAAAAAATAATAATAATAAAATGTTCGTCATCAATGAGCAGAAATATTTCACCACGGCCTAGACTGTGTATTTCACAATTGCTTTATATTCATTAAGTATTAAAGCGACGATTGAACTACTTCGGACGATAAAGCGAGACTTATAAATGAGTAAGCTACAATATATAAATCTTTATATACAAGTCCATTTTCACCTTAACAAAACAAACAATTTCGTATTCACTTTTCCTCGACTTATTTTTGGCTGGCTTTAATAACAGCTATCTTCGTGTAACCCAATTATTCTATTTTTATTTCCCTGGAGATATTTTTCCCTCCAATTATTTCGCTGGTTTTAATAATGGCGGTCTCTGTCTAATCGAATTATTTTCATATATATTTACACAATTCTTTTTCTGGTCTCGAATAACGACAGGCGTCGCCGTCGCTGTCCTTACCAAACGCCAAAAGCTGCCAATTACCTTTACATTCATCAAATTTGTTTGCCCTCCCATGAGCATTATGGCTGCTATTTCCGTCTTAACCAAATTATTTTTGCTGGTTTTATTAACGGCTGTCACTTTCTCGTCTAATTATTTAAACGTATTTTCAAATTCCCTTTTCTAGTTTCTATCAACGAACGGATAACTTGCCTAATCGAATACGAAAAGTTGCCAACTTCCTTCTTTATCGATCGAACTTTTCTCTCTCTCCCTCTCCCACGAGCAATAGACTGCACCGGGCAGTCTCATTCCTTTCCGGTTCCTGTCGGTACCCCTCTTTTATTTTTACTAACTTTTATTACTTCTATTCAGTCACATTTGCTTAAGTTTCCTTTATACAATGTCTGTGAATTGGAGTACTCGTCGGCAACTCAAAAGCCGCGCTAGCATTTGTTTGCTGGCTAAATGTTTGCCGTCGACGAGCAGGCACCCATGTTCGTTGCCTTTTGGGAGTTTCCGGCGAAACTTTGACAAATGCCGCATGTTTTCGGGACAAAGGAACCTCGAGAGGAATTCCTTTTGTCATTTGTAATTGCGGGGGGATACTGGCAAAGGAGAGAGAGAGAGAGAGAGAGAGAGAATTCCAGAGTACTGTCTAGACAGTCTAGCGTTCTCGTAGACCTTACCTTACAGACCTTACATCTTGTTCGGGTTGCCCCAGGTCCCTCAGTGTGAGGCACCTCTAATGTCTACCAGAGAGTTGCTAGTACATCTTCCGGCATATTTTGCATCTTCCAATCTTGGATGGTCTGGGATGCAGTTTAGATATTTGTCGAGCTTATTCTTAAACACATCTACGCTCACTCCTGATATATTCCTCAGATGAGCTGGCAACGCATTGAATAGACGCTGCATTATCGATGCTGGTGCGTAGTGGATTAATGTCCTGTGTGCTTTCCTTATTTTTCCTGGTATAGTTTTGGGCACTATTAATCTACCTCTGCTTGCTCTTTCTGATATTTTTAGTTCCATGATATTTTCTGCTATTCCTTCTATCTGTTTCCATGCCTGAATTATCATGTAGCGTTCTCTTCTCCTTTCTAGACTATATAATTTTAAGAATTGTAGTCTTTCCCAGTAGTCAAGGTCTTTAACTTCTTCTATTCTAGCTGTAAAGGACCTTTGTACACTCTCTATTTGTGCAATATCCTTTTGATAGTGTGGGTACCATATCATATTGCAATATTCAAGTGGACTACGAACATATGTTTTATAAAGCATAATCATGTGTTCAGCTTTTCTTGTTTTGAAGTGCCGTAACAACATTCCCATTTTTGCTTTACATTTTGCCAACAGAGTTGCTATTTGATCATTGCATAAACATGTTCCTATTCATCATCACACCAAGGTCTTTAACTGCTTCCTTATTTGTGATTGTCTCATTATTAGGTCCCTTATATGCATATAGCTTTCTTTCTCTGTCTCCATAATTTATTGATTCAAATTTATCAGAGTTAAATACCATCCTATTTACCTCTGCCCAATCATATACTTTGTTAAGGTCTCTTTGTAGAGCGTTCCTATCTTCATCACAAGTAATTTCTCTACTTATTCTTGTGTCATCTGCGAAACTACTCACTACCGAATCCTTAACATTATTGTCTATGTCTTCAATCATAATAACAAACAGTATTGCAGCTAAACACCGTACCTTGCGGCACACCGGATATTACCTTGGCTTCATCCGATTTCTCGTCGTTTGCAATAACTATCTGTTTTCTGTTGTGTAAAAATTCTTTTAACCATCTTCCTACTTTATCCACGATATTGTGTTTTCTAATTTTCTTCGCTAATATATTATGGTCTACTTTATCAAAAGCTTTTGCAAAGTCTAAATAAAACCACATCTGTTTCATTTCCGCTTTTCATATTTTTGAATATGTTCTCACGGTGGACTAACAGTTGGGTTTGTGTACTTTTTCCGGGTACGAAAAACCAGGTTGTCCTTTTTATTTTTAACAAATTATTTTTTATTAAATGTTTCATAATATTTTCTTCATTACCCTTTCATACACTTTCATAATATGTGATGTTAGACTCACAGCTATAATTACTTGCCTCTAGTCTTGATCCACTTTTGAAAGTAAGGGTAATATATGCTAATTTGTGCTCATCATAAATCTTGCCTGTATCTACACTTTGTCTTAATAATATTGCAAGTGGCTTTGCGATAGAATGAACTACTTTCTTTAACAAAATAGCAGGAATTCCATCAGGCCCTGCAGCAGCTCCATTTTTAATTTCATTAATAGCCTGCACAATATCAGCTTCATTAATATCTATGTCAGCTAAATATTCACTATTTTTCATCCCTTACTTCTATATCATTATCTCATTATCTATTCTAGGGGTGAATTCTCTCTTATATCGTTCTGCCAGTATGTTGCAAATTTCCTTTTTTTCATTCGTTAATCTCCCTTCAATTCTTAGAGGGCCTATTTCTATTCTTCTTTTATTCATCTTCTTCGCATATGAGTATAATAGTTGGGATTTTTTTTGCTTGATATTTAATAGGGTTTTTTCTTCCAAGTCCCGTTTTCATTTTCTTTTGATTGTATAATCTTTTGTTCTGCATTTTCTATCTTACTTTTTAGTTCTATAACTTTCCATGCATTTTTTTTTTTTTTTTTTGGCTAGACCTTTTTTCCACTTTCTGATTTTCTGGAACAAGATCCTTCTGTCTCTTGGTATGCATGACTGATGTTTACTTTTCTTCTTCGGTATATATTTGTCCACTATTTTCTCTAATATTTTATATAATATCTCCGTATTTACCTTTTATGTCATCACTTACGAAAATATTATCCCAATCTTTGTTTAATTCTTCATTTATTTCTGACCATTTTATATTTTTACTGTAGAAGTTGTATTTTCCATATCCTTCCCACTTTTTCATTTCTTGCTTATCTCTGTTTTCACTTGCTTTGGGAATGGACTGTTAATTCTATGACATTATGGTCTGAAATACTCGCATTATAAACTATTATTTCTTTAACATAATTCATCTCGTTCACAAATACTAGGTCTAAAGTATTTTCCTTTCTTGTTGGCAGGTGATTTATTTGTTGAATGTTGTATTCTAGTAGCATATCTAATAGCTTTTCGAATTGCCTCTTATCTTCTGCACTACTATTACTCTCTTTTTTATATGTATAAGTACATCCACAATCTCCTATTCGTTCTTTCCAGTCTACGAAAGGAAAGTTGAAGTCTCCAGATAGGAGAATAGTCCAGTCCTTGTGATTTCTACATATATCATCCAATTTTTCTATTATTAAGTCAAACTCTTTAGTATTAGGAGGGTCTATATATTACTATGTTCATTAATTTTTTCAGATTCAAATTCTACCGCTATTAGTTCACATTCTGAGTTACTATATTTCTCATATATTTTTTCCTTGTTTTTTGTCTTTCCCATATATTGCGGTTCCCCCTTGATTCCTATTTTTCTATCTGATCTATAAGTTTGAAACCCTTTTATTTGATCATCATTCCCAGTCTCTTGGAATACCAGGTTTCACTTATATCATTATATCTATTTTCTTTTCAATTTGGTTAGTTCTTCTAAGTACTCTATTTTTCTTTTTGAGTTACTCGTAACTAAACCCTGCACATCATCACTATGATGGTTTGCGTGTTTTCTCCTTCATTTAATATTGGTAATAATAAGGATTTTCCCATGTCTCTTTCCTGTTCTGGTATGTTGTTCTTTTTTCATTTCCAGAAATTCTGACATTAAAAAATCCAACTTTTCCATAATATTTGTTCTTCCTTCATCATAATTATTCATTTTGTGTCTGAATCTGCAATTTTCTCCATATCTGCAATATCCCCTTGCATAATAAAAACAGTTATTATCTCTTGAGTAGAATCTTGGAGCTGATGCATTGAAATTTTTTGCTGGTACCTCTGCATATCTCGTTGATGGCTTGCTTTTTTTCTTTTACCTGATATTCTTCATTCCTCTCTTTATTTGTTTCTTTCTTATTTTGGATTTTATTGCTTGATTGGTTATTTATTTGATTATTTTTCATGGCTACAGGGTGCATATATTTACATTTTTTGTCGAACTTACATCCTTTTCCTTCTTTTAGGTTTTTGCATATTTTTGGATGTAGATCTCTGCAATCATCCTCATATCCATCTAAGTATGCACATTTACCTATATTTCATAGTTGTGACATACCTTAGGATGTTTGTAGTAACATTTTTCTCCATATCTGCAATTCCCTCTTTTCAAAAGGTTGCAGACTTTGTCTTTTTTGTATATTTTTTCCTCTTTCCCGTCATTGTGTAGATCTGGGTAGAGCCTCTTCGGCATTTTCTTTTGTGCTGTCATATCGTAATTATTTCTTCGTAGGTATGCTGCTTAATAGCCTCATATGTAGTATCAATGAGTATCTCTGCATCCATAACTTTTATCTTGTTCTTTGTTTTCCTTATCTTTTTCTGTCATTTCAGTTTTTGTTACTTCTATTACGTTTTCCACTTCTTTTCTTCTTCTTCTTCTTCTTCTTATTCGTCTTTTCTCTTCCTCTTCTTCTCTTCTTCATCCTCAACTATTTGTACATTCAATCTTGATTTAATAACATTGTCTATCCATGGTAACATGTTGAGCAAAAAATTCTTGTGTCTTTTCTCATATCTTGCATTACCTCAGCACACTGTGGATGGGTCGGAATGTTGCATGCAGCACATTTTCTGATTAGGTTTTGTGGATTAACTATGCTATACCACACCTTACACAGTTTACATGCTTTTGGCATTCTTTTTCCTAATGCATCAATTAGGATATTCACAAGGTTCACTTTATTCATTTTCTTTGTCGGAATATGTTGGTTTATGTATATTTTCTTTATGAGTCTCTTGACCACTTGGATTTTATTGGAACTTCTTCAATTATTTTCTCAAGATGTTTTCATTTGATTTGTTCCAGTTTGAAGGATTGTATCCTTCTAATATATCTATGAATGATTTTGTATCTTTTTGGTTAGGACTGTTGCTGATTTCATAGATCAGAAATGCCAGTTCCCTTCCTGCTACCTCATCGTATTGCGAATCTGCCAAGCAAGCTAAATCTCGCCATTTTTTTCCGCAGTTGGAGCTTACTGCCATCTTGTTCTGATTTACAGTATTTCACTTGATAAACTAACTTATTGAAGACGCTTTATCCTACTATTTCCACACTAATCTTATCACCGATAGTTCACGAACACTTCTAGATATTTCTCAAATTCTAGACGTATGTTAAACTTGTGATATTTGTTGATTAATCTGACTTCGACCAGGAACGTCTCACCAAGCAAGATGACTACTACTACGATAGAGCAATGATAGATAAATCGTTTCAAAGACTGTCCAGTCTGATTCATTTCAGGCTTAAAGAATAACATATTCTCTCTCTCTCTCTCTTTCTCTCTCTCTCCATGTTTATAAAACGTAACCGCAGTTTAAACTACCTAAATTTGTAGATAATTAAAATAAGGAAAAGTAAGCCTAAGGTCTGGCGAACAGTCCAACTATGCTTGAGACCTCGAGACATTCATGAGAATATTCTCTCTCTCTCTCTCTCTCTCTCTCTCTCTCTCTCTCTCTCTCTCTCTCTCTCTCTCTCAGGCGGGGAAGAAGAGTTTTCTCACCAATAAAGGAGTGAAATGGTACTGGCAATAGCCGCCTGGTCTTCTAATGATGATATTATACTCATCGGATATCGAGATATCGATAGCCTCTCAGACAGCCAGAAACTACACAGGGAACAGATAATCAAGCTATTTAAAAGAGAGAGAGAGAGAGAGCTCCAACACATGGGAAATAAACGGTAGACATATAACCTAAAGAAAGTAGAGCTTTAGCAGGTCTTGGTACTATTATCTGATGTCGTAAATTCGAGACCGGTCGAATTAGACTCCTTTGGGTAACCGATAATCACAAACATTGTTTGATAGTGATATTTTCTTTATGGAGCGACAAATTGCGATGGCTTAATACACACACATGCACTCACATACACACACACACACACAAGCACATACACTAATCTTAGGCCTCGATCCTGACTTAGTACCATCTTAAATCACAGCTCTCGTCCTTTATGAGTCTAAAGTTCGGTTCGATACCATGAGGGACATGCCAGATTTCCACGAAACTAGCCCCCCTTCCTGCCCACGCTCACGCTCTCTCTCTCTCTCTCTCTCTCTCTCTCTCTCTCTCTCCAGAGGCAGTTTTGAAAAGTGAACCTCAATTTTTGACACACGTGACCAACCACCCCAGGAACCTCTCCCTCCCTCCCTCCAAGCCTCATCTGCCTCCCCCCCCCCCCCCCAACCCCTCAACCTGCCATCCGGAACCCCCATTCTCCGGGGACTTAATCCATCTCATTAATGACTTGGTGCTTTTAATCTTCTTAATTTAGTCCTTAGGGGGTTATGCCCCATCCGCCTACAACACTTGTCGAGTTTGTAGCATCGAGCTCCAGAAAATTGGTTTCATATTCTTGGGGCGATAAACGAAGAAGAAGAAGAAGCAGAACATTAAGAAGATGAAGAAGAAAAAGAACACGAGCCATATAACTGTTGTTTTTTAACGATATTTTCTTGATGATCATAGTTTGTAGGCGATTCTCCGGAAATATGGGAAACCTAATGATAATCTCGGTATTTTTGGACGCTTTGCTCCTTTTTGTTCAGCAACGTAAAGGCATTTTCGTTTTGTTTCATATGCCAGTGCCAAATTATGAATGAAAAAGAAATATGATGATCGATATAGGTCTAAAATGATCGATTTCATTTCAACTTTTTCTCAAGATCGAACGGATGAATATAAGCGTGATGATCGACGTAGGTCTAAAAAAATCGGAGTATAGATATGAAACGATGATTTTAGACCTAAGCCACGAACTATACTCTGTTTTT
>NC_087206.1:1277086-1287086 GCF_015104395.2 Macrobrachium nipponense | reverse complement strand
AGGATTTCTGTCTCTCATTCCAAATCGGAATGTAGTAAGTTTAGAGTAGGAATAACTAATTTCTTTCACTTTCCAGCATCTATCTATATCTATCTGTTTCAACTGGGGCAAATAAAACTTGAAATTATAGGAATATTGCAGGATAATTTTCGTGATATAATCCTGAACTACTGAAGCAGTTACAACAGTTACAGAAGTCCTTGACAGTTTTGCACCTTTACGGTGGAGTTATAAAATGGACAGTTTAAATAAATAAACAAATAAAATAAATAAATTATAAATAAAAGACGATCTCAAACAGCCTCTGCTTGATGTTTCATAAATAAATAAAAAAATAAAAGACAAATTCAAAGAGCCTCTGCTTGATGTTTTCCAAACTCAAATTGCCATCGAGTATTGTGGCCCATACGTACGCCGACGGGCGCTTGCGCGCTTGCATGTGCGCATGCTGGCTAAGAGTCGTGCGTATAAATAAAAAATAAACAAATAAAACTCTTGTTTACAACCTTTCAAACTAAAAAATCTGATGATCGACGAAAATATGAAATATCAAATGATATTCCCTTTTCTATCTCATCTCCTGATGGGGCGTGGGGGGGGGGGGGGCGCCTCTCGATATTTATGGCAAGGGCGCAGCCGTAACTCCTGCTCCCGTCGGATGTATTTGCATTTCGAAAGTCGGGGCGATATTCGTCCCCCCTACGGCAGAAAGCAAAAGTAAACAAAGGACAGGTAAGGGGGTGGGAGGTTAAAATTTGTCAATAGGTCCTAGTTGAGGAGGAAGTTTCCAAAATTCGGGCACTAGTTGGCAAAGGAGGTATAGGGCACGGGGCAACATAATTTGAAATAACATTATGTTGAAAACCCACTATTCCTTGTTTATTTGTTTTTTTGTCCTTATGGACAATGTCCTTCTGTTTGTTGATACAAAGTTGAAAATAATAAATATTTTCCAAGTCTATTTCCTTGGATTGAGTGAGGACAGGTTAAGGCTTAAAGAAACCCCACAGATAATACCTAAATGCAAAGCGAGCTAAGGAAGAGAGAGAGAGAGAGAGAGAGAGAGAGAGAGAGACCCAACCCCCATCTGCATTCCGCAAAGAGAAATGTCAAATGCTCCCCGCCGGAAACGATCAGGCATCGTTTTTACTTCCGGAATCACTTTCGCATTCTGGCCCCAGATCGAATCAGCGACAAACTTGGGGAGGGGGGGGGTGGGGGGCATCCACTTCCAGTGATTGGCACCCGTGGTATTATTGGCCCCCGACACTGACTCTCTAAGAGTCCTCTGGGGCACGTTGATACAATTGCAAGGCGATTCCCAGGCAACGGGATAAGAACGATGGCCCCAAACCAGGCACTCTCTGTCTCAAATCGAAATGAGGGAGAAGAATGTTTTCATTTTTATCCATACTCACATACGTACACATAAACTGACTGATTGTCTGGATGTATGTGTACACTATCCAGTTTCTATGTATGTATGTAAAAGTGCCCTCGTTCTGATAAACCGAAAGCGCATTCGAATCCTGCTATGGGCGTCAAAATTTCTTCATCTAGTTCCTCACTTGGATCTCAAGGCTTTGTAGAGACGAACGTATCCGAAAAGTATGTGTGTATGTATGTATTACCTTAAAACAGATGGTTCATTATACAATCTATTGTTCACATCACCAACTTTATGTAAAGCAGTTTAGGAACGATTATAAAGAAATTACGGGTACCATTTTCCCAGAATGCAAAAACATTATTGTACCATTCCATACAAAGCGGCAGAAACACCATGGTAGTACCATTAAGCAAGAAGAAGCAAATGGTTCCCTTTCTTTCAGGTATGGTGAGCATGGTTTTAGATCACTGTAGGATTTCTTGATCATTTCCAGTCATCAATTGGATGCAGAACTTCCTGTAACGTCTAAGTACCTGCACCTTCTTGTATAAACGTCTTAATCTATCAAAGATCTTGAATCAGATACCGAGAAAAGATTGCTCTCATTAAAAAGTCGTTATCGCCTTCGAAAGCGAACTTTATTTACAGGAGAACTATATTTACAGGAGAATTATAATCACAGGAGAATTATATCCACAGAAGAACTATATTTACAGAAGAATTATAATCACAGGTGAATTATATCCACAAAAGAACTATATTTACAGGAGAATTATAATCACAGGTGAATTATATTCACAGAAGAATTATATTCACAGGTGAATTATATTCACAGAAGAATTATAATCACAGGTGAATTATATTTACAGGAGAATTATATTCACAGGAGAATCATATTCCCAGGAGAACTATATTCACAGGAGGATCCAAGATTTTGAAAATGCCATTTTCACCAGAAAAAATATCGTCCAAAATCCTTCACTTCTCAAAAGATAAAGTCGATCTCAGAGAACACTCGAGGATTCCAGCCCTCGATCGTTAGCCGAGATCAATTGCCCGAACTGAGGAAAAGCCAAAGAAAGAGAAAAAAGAAATGAAAAAAAAAATCAGACCACCAACACGCCCCCCGCCCCCCCCCCCCCTTCACAAAAAACAAAAAAAAAAATCGGGTTACTTATTCGGACTTACTGTAAAGGTTCGAAAAAAAAGAGGTGAAAAAAATACTTAGAAAAACATGACCACAAAAAAATTATTACAATAATAAATAAATAGATAAATAAATTGCGTTGCTTATTCGGACTCACTGGAAAACTTAGAAAAGGAAATAAAATGAATAAAAGGCCTTAAAAAGCATCAGCCACAAAAAAACATTAACAAAAAACCTTCGGTTTACTTATTCGGACGAAAAACCCAGAAGAGAAAACTAAAAAAAAAAAAATAAAATAAAAATCTTTAAAAATTCGCTCAGAAAAAAAAACATTTGTGTTACTAATTTGGACTCAATGAAAATGGCAAAAGAGAAAAACTAGAAAAATAAATAAATAAATAAAATAAAAATCTAAAAAACCTGCCCAGAAAAAAATTGTTACTAATTCGGACTCGATGAAAAATCCAAAGAGAAAATCTAAAAAAGAAATTAATAAAATAGAAATAAAAAATCAGCTCAGAAAAAAAACCTGTGTTACTAATTCGGACTCAATGAAAAATCCAGAAGAGAAAAACTAAAAAAATAAAAAAATGAATAAAAAAAAAACCTCTTAGAAAAAAACTTTATGTTACTAATAATTTGGACTCAATGAAAAATCCATAAGAGAAAAACTAAAAAAAAAAAAAAAAAAAAAATATTAAAAATCCGCTTAGAAAAAAAAAAACCCGTTCCCATTGAATACTTGTCTTAAACGCCGAAGAGCAGTAGATCTGAGAGGAAGAAGGACATAAGGCAAGGCGCCAAAGATTTAGTTTTGATAAGTGGGTGTTGAAGAAGGGTATCGGATAGATCGTTGATAGACAGACACACAGACACATAGACACACATGGGTTGGCGATTCTGCAAACGCTTGGTTACCGAGTGTAAAAAAAATGTAAAAAAAAAAAAAAATGTTCGAGACTCAGTTTCTCTTTTCTAACAGAGTGTAAACTTTAGAAGCAAATTCAATGCATTTTTTTTTACGTTGAATTGAAAAGAAAAATTGGTTTTATTTTTTTTATTTGAGAGTTAAAATAAGAAACAAGTGGCTTCCGGATAGCAGTTTTTTTTTATTTTCTTTTTTAATAAAATTTTGATTCATATGCAAAGCTTTTTTTTATGCTGAAACTTTTAATCACATGCAAGGCAATTTTTTTTACGTTGTAAGTAAAAAAAAAAAAAAAGTGGATTCCGTTAAGTAGTTTTTTCTAAAGAATTCTACGTAGTAGAATGAGGCCTACCTAAGTTATTCCTCATTTTAGAATTTAAGAAGAATAAAAAATAAAAGTTCATTTAAAGATCAGCGTCAATGTCCATCAAATTTCTGTTTCCAATTCCAAGAACCTTTCTAGGGCTCGTATTAGGATACAGAATAAACACGGAGATGAAGGATACGCCTACACAGTGATTACAACAAGGATTCACTTTCTCCGAAGGAACTCGAGATCGCACGAGCGAGATGAAGAGAAGATAAGAGAGCATCATCAGCAGCAGCATCCCAAGTGAGAGATCTAAAATATCGAATGATATTATCTCCTGCATTGCTCCTCTGAGTGTGAATACTTCTAATCAAGAATGGGTCATTCATGCAGTAAGTGATCCGAAGAAGGAGAGAGAGAGAGAGAGAGAGAGAGAGAGAGAGAGAGAGAGAGAGAGAGGAAATTATCAGGATATTACTATTGAAAGCAACGAAGCCATAGTATACATAGAGGGTAACCATCCTCCTTAAGAAACCACCTTTCAACCAGCCTACGATTAAAGGGGAGAGGGTCGAATTAAAGTGTCCGACTAAAAGGAGGGGTCGATCAAGATGTCGATTAGAGGGTCGAATATAAGGTCCAACTAAAAGGGGTCGATCTAGATGTCGACTAAGCGGTCGAACAGAAGGTCCGACTATAGGTGCCGATATAGATGTCAACTAAGAGGGTCGAATATAGGGTCCGAATACAAGAGTCAATCAAGCTGTCGACTTAAGGGGTCGACGCGGTGCCCGTTATCACTCGGATCTGTCCTCGTCTTGGCACACGAGACACGACCCCCCCCCCCCCCCCCCCACCCCCCCCCCACCCCCCCCCCCCCCACCCCACCTCCTCCACCCCCGCGAGGAGTCCGACCACACCGTTCATGAAGACAGTGACGTTCCCGAAATAGACACGGTCGAAACAATGGCATCGCCCATAAAAACAGCGCAATATGACGATGGACACAATGTATTTCATTTCCTTGCTTTGAGGGCGGGGGGAAATTACAGAGGGGGCGGCGGGGGGGGGGGGGGGCGCATTACATCACGTGAGTATGACTGGCATGCTACACTGTCATTTGTTCTGCGACCTTTTCCTACGGGCGTGAGGCCGATGGTATCTAACTGATCTGTTTGGCGCTTGAGCGCTGTGGTTCAATCGATATATTAAGGAAAACAAAATGCAAAATAATAATAATAATAATAATAATAATAATAATAATAATAATAATAATAATAATAGAAAAACTAGAGGCTGAAGTAGCTCCAGGACTCATGCAGAAGAGTGTGATCCTAGAAACGGCGCACATAGTAAGAAAAGTGATGGACTCCTAAGGATTTGGCAGGAGGATGCAACCCGGAACCCCACACTATAAATACCACCCAGTCGAATTGGAGGACTGTGATAGAGCAAAAAAATTATAATAATAATAATAATAAAAAATAATAAAAATAAATAAATAAATAAATAAATAATGCAAGGCCGAAAATATTCATCAGATCTCTTTGACAGTGTTGTAATGTAATCGATAGATTACTGATAATAAAATGTATTTTGATTGGTAATAAAATAAAATAAAAAACAGCAATCAGCACATAAGCCCCCATAACATCCAAAAAAAGCAAAGTGTAAGGCTTACAACCCCATCCCACAAAAACCTTGCTACCACCAAACAAAGTTTGCAGACAGACATCTTGGAGTAAAGGGATTTCCTATATTGTAAACATTTACACCCCTATACGACTGAAGTGTTTTAACAAAAAGATAAGCAAAGGTGTATGTGTTTATTTAGGCATCACCTAGAGATAGAATTCTGGCGACATAAGAACCACCACCCATCTTAACAGAGAGAGAGAGAGAGAGAGAGAGAGAGAGAGAGAGAGAGAGAGAGAAACAAACTTTCAAACTTATTTCCTTTTCAAATACGATCAGGTTCTTTTGAACGGCCAAAAAAATAAAAAAAAATAAATAGATAAATACAAAAAGGGGGTGTCTTTTGCAACAAGTATAACATCTGTGGATAAACTTTGTGAAGTTTTTTGTTAACTTTTTATCTTGGAGGTACTCGGTAAACCGACTCCCCTGAATTCTTTTGCATAAACTTTTGTGAGTTACATGATATAGTAACGTTTTTTTTTCTTGCCTAGCAACTTATACATTTTTTTTTAAAGAATTTGTAACTCAAAAATCATTACATCGGGATCTAAACTACTAAGAAATATATTTCTGAGGTTTTAAAGGCCAGATCTAAACTAACTTAACTATATATTTATGAAGTTGAAAAGGCAAGATCTAAATTCATATAAAATATATTTATGAAGTTGGAAAGGCCAGATCTAAACTAACTTCAAAATATATTTCTGAAGTTGGAAAAGGCCAGATCTAAACTAACTGAAATATATATTTATGAAGTTTAAAGGCCAGATCTACATTAATTTAAAAATATATTCATGAAGTTTAAAAGTCCAGATCTACACTAATTTAAAAATATATTTATGTAGTTGAAAATGCCAGATCTAAACTAATCTAAGAATATATTTATGTAGTTGAAAAGGCCAGATTTAAACTAATCTAAGAATATATTTATGTAGTTGAAAAGGCCAGATTTAAACTAATCTAAGAATATATTTACAAAGTTGAAAAGACCAGGTCTAAACTCACTTACAGTATAAGTTTAAGAAGTGTAAAACGTCCATAATTTTACTTATTCTCAAGACAAAATATTTCATTTCGACTGTCAATCTTCAATCCTGACCACCACCGCCAATGATCAGGATTGACGGATGTCAATCAAAATATATATATTTTGTCGTGAAAATAAGGGATTGTTTTGGAGCTTATCAACTTCACAGAAAAACGTAAGATTACGAAAACCATCAATTTGTGTTTATGTATACGTATATACATAGATCCATTGGAGGGATGTGCAGTAAACCAAGGCAGTCAGTTTATATAATTAGAGAGAGAGAGA
Source organism: Macrobrachium nipponense (assembly GCF_015104395.2). NCBI lineage: Eukaryota > Metazoa > Arthropoda > Malacostraca > Decapoda > Palaemonidae > Macrobrachium > Macrobrachium nipponense. The sequence goes on along the minus strand of NC_087206.1, from coordinate 1,280,298 downwards.
GAGAGAGAGAGAGAGAGAGAGAGAGAGAGAGAGAGAGAGAGACTGATACCCCCATACAAGCTCTTGAAGACCTTCAATGAAAACAAACCTATTCATTCATCATTCCCTTTTCCAACGTGCCATGTGAGGAGCCTCCCCCGCCACCCCTACCAACCCTCTCGGTGCCCTAACCCCCTCCCCACCCAAAAAAAATAAATAAATAAAAAAAAAAAAAAAACTGAAAAGAAAACCACCCTTAACCGCCCCTCACGTCCTCTTTGCCCTATACACATAAAAACAGAATCAAAGATGCATTTGGAACTGGAAACGAAGTTCAATAAACACCAATTCATCGCTTCGCCTTCTAGGGAGGAGGAGGGCGGGGAGGAACGGATGTAATTTGCCGTTGTGTTGGAGGGAGGGAGAAGAGTCGAGCCGGCTCTCTGAGGGAATATTAGAGGCAGTTGGAGGACGGAGGGGGGGAGAGACAAATTAATTACTACTATATGAGGTGTCCCGCGCGCCGTCTCTGGGTCTGGCATCCCCGTGGGTTGGAGGCTGCTTCCCCCACTAATCAATGTCTGCGGACTTTTATGGTTAGTGGAGCTCTTGTGTCGGTCGTTTGCAGTCATTGCGGAGAACCAGATATTCCACAAAAGGAGGAGGAGGGGGAGGAGGAGGAGAAGAGAAAAGAGAAAGAGACGAAGACGAAGACGAGAAAGAAGAATTGGAAGAATGAGGAGGAGGAGGAGGAGGAGGAGAGAAAAGAGAAAGAGACGAAGACAAGGAAGAAGAAGAAGGAGGAGGAAGAGGAAAGGAGAGGAGAGGAGGAGGAGGAGGAGAAGACGAAGAAGAAGATGAAGAAGGAGAAGAGAAAAAAGAAAGAGAAGAAGACGAAGAACAAGATGAAGAAGGAGAAGAGAAAAGTGAAAGAGAAGAAGAAGATGAAGAAGGAGGAGAAGGATGAGGAGGAGGAGAAGGAGAAGAAGAAGGAGGAGGAGGAAAAGAAGAAGAAGAAGGAAAAGAGACAAGAGAACAAGAAGAAGAAGAGAGGGAGGGAAGGCATATCAGCCAAAGGCGACGCCAATATTGGCAACTTCTTTGTGTGTTCCGGATTAGGGGGCGTGGGTGGGGGGTGGGGGGGGGGAGGGGGAGTTATTTGACAGATTAACCCAACGACAAGGTAAGTTTTCCGTCCAGGCTGTGTTCCTGACATCTGTCCGCGACACAGCACAGAGAGAGAGAGAGAGAGAGAGAGAGAGAGAATTAGCTTTCTATTAGCGATGACTGGTTATGTATTGCATTAAACATTGCTTAATGTTTCAGGAATTTGTACCTTCTCACAATTACTGTCAATTCTGACGGTAGATTAGGGATTTATTTAATATTACCGGATGGACAAGCAAGGACAAATGCGATGTCGTTGTCCCTACCAAATTTTTTCGTGCGTTTTTTTTAGGTTTTTTGTTTTTTATGAACTAAAACACTGAAAAATAAACAAGGAAAATACTCAAGACCAAGAAAACTTTTAAAAAAGCAAAGCTTGAGAATAAATTAGCATTTAAAGCATGAAGTTTTTTTTTTGTGTAGTTTTGTTTATAATATTCTTTCGTGTTTTGTTTTAGTTATTTTCTTTACTGACAAACTAAAAAAAAAAAAGAAAATAACTCTAAAATAAAAAAAGGGCGAAGTTTACGAATAAAGTGGCATTGAAAGTTTTTCTTTTATAGTTTTGTTTATAAATTTTTTCGTTATTTTAAGTTTTTGTTTTTGCACAAAAAAAATAAAAAACTCAAAAAGGAAAAAACTGAAAAAAGAAAAAAAAGGCAAAGTTCACGAATAAATCGGCATTAATAGCGTTCTTTTTTTTCAAAGTTCAAACCAGACCTACCCCCGACCCCACCAAAACCCAATGCCCAGGGATAATTTGGCGCTAAAATCGGGCACGTAAGAAATGACGGGTTTCTCTAGACCGCAACTATACCCACTAAAGGAATACCCTTAAGTGTGGACGAGATAACATCTAAGGCTGCGATGTCCTTTTCGAGTTGGGCACGATTTCGCTCCACGTCTTAAGCCGAACGAGTTTTTTTTTTTTTTTTTTTTTTTTTTTTGTTTTTTTTTTTTACGCCAGAAAAACCAATCTATCAATGGAGAGACTCGTTCTATCGCTCTAGTTTTCCATGTGATGAGGCGATTGGCTGAGTGTGTAGCATCTTTCTTTAATGAAGCATTGTGTGGTTATGCATGCAGTTTATATACATACACACACATTATATATGATTCATAAATATTAGATCTAGATATATATATATAATATATAGGATAATAATATATATATAATATTATATATTATTATATTATTAATAATAATAGATATATATATAATATATAGATATATTATGTATAATTAATCAATTCAAGCCTACAAATGGCTTAATTTAATACTTAAAATTCACTTTACCTCCGCCCAAATTGATATATTTTCATATATGTACCGAAGGTGGGGAATTTTTTAATTGATAATGAATTTTTTCGTCCCACCCCCATTGGGAATCAGAAACCACCGTCCCAGTTGGACGGGGACGAAATCAGGACGGTCAGTGACGCTATCCAATTGGCTGATTGGATAGCGTCACTGACCGTCCTGATTTCGTCCCCGTCCACTTGGACGGTGGTTCGATCCCAGTGGGGGGACGAAATTATTATCAATTAAAAAATTCCCCTTCGGTACATATATGAAAATATATCATTTGGGAGGTAAAGTGAATTTAGATATTAAAGGACATTTGTAGCTTGATTGATATATAAATGGATCACGGTTCGATGTGATAATTATTCATAACAAAAGGCTACGTTCTGTCAAACGCTCGAATTGGCCAACATGGTAGACGGGGTTTCATATCGATTCTAATTACGAATGCATCCAGATCGAGGGTGATTTGTAAGGTCAGAATCGATATGAACTTAATATAATTTATAGCGTCTCTGTTGGCTGATTGGATAGCGTCACTGACCGTCCTGATTTCGTCCCCGAGTCCACTTGGACGGTGGTTCGATCCCATGGGGGGACGAAATTATTATCAATTAAAAAATTCCCCTTCGGTACATATATGAAAATATATCATTTGGGAGGTAAAGTGAATTTTAGATATTAAAGGACTTTGTAGCTTGAATTGATATATAAATGGATCACGGTTCGATGTGATAATTATTCATGTATATATAATATA
>NC_087206.1:1264586-1272086 GCF_015104395.2 Macrobrachium nipponense | reverse complement strand
AAAAATAAACCACCAGACGATATTCATTAAAAAAAAAAACATCCACTCGCCCTTGGCCAAGTCACATTTTGGTGGGCCAAATTTAGCTGGAATGTCGTGGTGTCAATGAAGGCTCTCTCTCAAAACTATGCAATGAATCGCTGAAGTATTTGGTGAGTCAAAGGTATTAGTTATTTTATCCAATATCAAAGATATTTGTTGCTTTATCCCATATCGGCTGTTCTGTTCAAATTCCAATATCAAAGAGATTTGTTGTTTTATCCCATATTAGTTGCTCTGTCAAATATCAAAGAATTACGACGAAACCCAGCCCAATCCGTCGACACTAGGCGAGAGAGACACAGGCCATTAACATTACCGCCAGGAGAAGGGTTACAGTAAAACCGCAATAAAGAAAGCGAGATGTAACGTAATATTGTTACCGTAGGTGTAAAGTGATGCCTTCAGACACTCGCTGGGTTACGCCGACGCGTGGAAAGGCTGTCGAAGATCCTATTTCATAACGCATTTGTCACCTTTGAAAGAGGCAAGGTGAGGATTCATACGCGCGACGAGGTTTTTTTATATTGTCTTATTCTACCAGTCAAACCTGTTACTCTCTTTTGTTCTTTTCTCCTGGCTGGTTTTACTGATTTTATATATATATAATATATATATATATATATACTATATATATATATATATATATATATATATATATATCTATATATATATATAAAAGCAAAAGCTATCAGAACGCTGCATCACTCTGCGACATCGCCCACATTGCCCAGTTCCCCCCTACAAAAGGTGGATGGTGGCATTTTCACATCCCTCCTCCAAGCTCCAACCACCAAAAAGGGGAGAGACACGTGGATTCCACGCTCCCTAACCTCAAAAGAGTGAATGGTATATGGATGCCAAGACCTTAACCACCCAAAAGGACTGAGAGTTATATAGATGCCACGCCCCTACCCCATAAAAGAATGAGGGGGCACTAGGATGGCATGCCCCAACCCCCAAAAATTGGAGGGGCATATGGATGTCATGCCCGACCCCCTAAAAAAAGAAGGGCATAAAGGGCGTATGGATGTCATACCCCGACCCCATCAAATGGGAGAGGCACATATATTCTATGCACTTGCTTCCAGAATGTGGGAGGAGCATATAGAAGCCACACCCCCACTTCTAAAAAGTGGGAGGAGCATGTAAATGCCACACCCCACCTCCAAAAAGGGGGAGGAACATGTTGATGCCACGCCTCCACCTCCAAAAAGTGGGAGAACCATAAGGATGCCACGCCCCATCGCCAAAAAAGTGGGAGGAGCATATGGATGCCACGCCCAATCTCCAAAAAGTGGGAAGAGGATATGGATGCCACGCCCCAACCACCAAAAAGTGGGAGAAGCATATGGATGTCACGCCCCCATCTCCAAAAAGTGGGAGGAGCATATGGATGTCACGCCCCCATCTCCAAAAAGTGGGAGAAGCATATGTATGTCACGCCCCATCTCCAAAAAGTGGGAGGAGCATATGGATGACAAGCCATCTCCAAAAAGTGGGAGGAGCATATGGATGTCACGCTCCCATCTCCAAAAAGTGGGAGGAGCATATGGATGTCACCCCTTATCTCCAAAAACTGGGAGGAGCACAAGGATGCCACGCCCCACCTCCAAAAAGTGGGAGAAGCATATGGATGCCACGCCCCACCTCCAAAAAGTGGGAGGAGCATGTAGATGCCAGGCCCCATCCCCGAAAAAGAGGGGGATGGGTATTTAAATGGAACAGCCCGCATCAGGGATCTCCGCTTCTCAGCTACGCACGGAATGCTATGTAGCAAGGAAATCCATGTCTGTAGCAGATTCAATAGGCTGAGCCTCCTGGAGGGTGAAATTGCTATGGTCTGCTGGAATGCTGGTCAATGGGTGTTGGCTCGACTTCAAAGTAGGCAATAAGTTCCTCTGATGTGGCCCATCAGGTAATTCTGGAATATTCCACGAGGAAGGAGATCTTAAGGTAGATTGTCTTCGACTTAGTAGATTCTCTGCCAAATGATAAATGGCTCTGAGTAACTTTAATAGTCAACTGCTTAGCAAAACTTGGTACCTGCCATGCATCTGTTGATGAATTTAGGCATGTCAATGACATCTTAACCATAATGTTCAATTATATCATGTCTAAATGACTTAATTTTCATTTAATTTTAGATACTTCGTAAAATCCGAATAACCTGAAAGTAAGTTTCTTCGAAAGACTCAGTTAAGCTCCCTCGACGCAGTAAGGTAATCCTTCAGTGGGATCATGGCTCTTAGATTAAGGTATCTCTGTTCTTGACCTGTCCCTGACTTCCACAAAGGGGAAACTCGAAGCCGCAGGAATTCTGATGCAGACGACAGCATCGACAACAAAGAATATTTTGCGCTGGTATTTAAGACCTCCTACGTATGATATGCCGGGAATGCAATTAGCAGACTGTAAACATTTTCTGTGGGTCTTAATAAATAGTTTAGCATACTCCCTAAGTATGAATTGCAATCCTCTTGTAATATACTTTTTTTTTTTTACCTTACTTTCTGTTCTGTCAAAGGGGCAACATCACTAGAAGTTATTGTATCATGTCACTGTGGATTAGATAAGTAATTTTTAACATTCGCAACATTACATTCAAGATGTAAGCCTCTACGCATCCATGCTCATGTATGTAAAAATGTACAGTGTGTCTCACAGGTAATTTAAACTTAAAATCGTGAGAACCAATACAAAATCCCTCGGCCAAGAACGAGGCCATGAAATCACCATTGTATTTTCTTCCCAGTCTTTCTATAAATTTCTGTTTTCTTACGTAAGCAAAAAAAAGATCGATTGAAATAGAGTGGTATTTCATTCCTCCAGTAAACCAGAGCGAGTTGCCCTTTGACGAAAGGTCCTCTGCGTCTGTCTTTCGCCTATTGATTATCTTTCTTACACCCACTACTACTGACTAACAAATTGACAATATTAGGAGATGGAAAAAAATCTTTCAGTTCTAAAAATCAAAACTGTATCTCGCCCACGAAGGAACTCACTGCCCCTTTTCCCTTGATGAATGAGACACGAATCATTTTATAGGTCCCGACTGACAGCGACACGGTACCTCTTAGGGGTCTTTTAAAAGCCAAAATTTATGGCAGGACCCATAAGGAGAAGGATATGAGTCGTTAATTGACCATTTAAGGGACGGTCCACCGGGAGATACCCGAAACTCTTTCGCCTGACCATTAGGAAAGTGGATCTCGTCCCCCTTACCTGTATCACAGGCCGTCGAATCTTTTTACCTGCCTTTCGATTAATTGTCGAAGACCTTTACTTTTATACCGGGCAGAATCAACCTTTTTCTTTTAACTTAATCTTACAGACCTTACAGCTCGTTCGGGTTTCCCCAGGTACCTTTCAGAGCAAAAAGTAATAATTGGACGAGGCATCCTAGTGCCTTTCTGTAGCCCAGAACTGAAAAGGGAAAGCTTATGCCCTCTTTCACAGAGGAAGCCATAAACAATTAACCTCTCTATGGGAAAAAGGTTATATGTCAATTAGAAGCAGGATTGGAATTCCAAAGCCAGGCAGTAAGAGGAAGGATACGATTGGCTGAACCAAGTACTCCAAAGAGCATTGTCGATTTCCACCTGCCAAGGTTGTCGTCTTTAACTTAGCCACCCAACGGTTGATTCTTTCAGTGAATTATGAAGTTCCGCTTTCTTTCCGGTATTCTTATGATATTCTATTCCTTTTCCAGTCTTTCTGTGCGCTTCTCTTTATTCCCAATCTTCATCTTCCTATAAATTTCTGTTTTCTTCCCAGTCTTCCTATAAATTACTATTTTCTTCCCAGTCTTCCTATAAAATTAAATTTTTTTCCCAGTCTTGCTATAAATTTCTATTTTCTTCCCAGTCTTCCAACAAAACTTTTATTTTCTTCCCAGTCTTTCTATAAACTAAAATTTTCTTCTCAGGCTTCCTATGAATTTCTATTTTCTTCCTAATTTTCCTATAAAATTCTATTTTCTTCACAGTCTTCCTATAACCTTAAATTTTCTTCCCAGTCTCCCTATAAATTTTTTTCCCAGTCTTCCTATAAATTTCTATTTTCTTCCAAGACTTCCTGCAGCACTTCTGTTTTCTTCCCAGACTTCTTATAAAATTCTATTTTCTTCCCAGTCTTCCTACAAAACTTCTATTTTCTTTCTAGCCTTCCTATAAAATTCTATTTTACTGCTAGCCTTCCTATGAACCTTTCCAGCCTTTCTGTGAACTTCTATTTTCTTCCCACTCTTCCTATGAACTCCTATTTTCTTCCCTATAAACTTCTATATTCCTGCCGGCCTTCCTAGAAAATCCATTTTCCCGAAGGTCCTCCGAGTGCGGGGCCCAATTCCCGATTCCATTTCGTCCCCTTCGCCCCCATCTTAAAACCGTCTAAGCCCTTTCGGGGCATCCTGAAGGCTACGGAGGCTTAATAAGGATTTATGTTAAGGTCAAATTTAAATGCAAATTTCGAGTACACAGGAGGGAATGAACGGGCGGCGAAAATGCTTCTCAGCTCGACACAGCGAATACGCTTTTCAACTAGACGCAGTGCAAACGCTTTTCAACTAGACACAGCGCAAATGCTTTTCAGCTAGACGCAGCACAAACGCTTTTCAACTAGACGCGGCAAAAACACTTCTCAACTTAACGCGGCAAAGACGCATTTCAATTGAACGAGGCGAGAACGCTTCTGAACTCGACACAGCGAAAACGCTTCTGAACTCAACACGGAGAAGACGCTTCTGAACTCGACGTGGCAAAAACGCTTCTGATCTCGACACAGCGAAAACGCCTCTGAACTCGACGTTGTGAAAATGCTTCTGAACTTGGCACGGCAAAAACGCTTCTGAACTTGGCACGGCAAAAATGCTTCTGAACTCGACGCTTTGAAAGCGCTTCTGAAGTCGATGTGGCGAAAACGCTTCTGAATTCGACATGCGAAAACGCATCTGAACTGGACATGGCAAAAACACATCCCAGCTAAACAGAGCGAAAACACTTCTTAAAATGAATGGAAAGGAACTTGAATAAGAAAGTTAAAAAAACAAAATAATGAAAAAACATTTTAAATGAGCTGAAAAGTTGATGATGAAGAATAAAGACGAGGACGGGAGATAATGTGAACAGAGGTGGAAATGAAAGGAAAAGGGGAAACGAAAATAGGAGAAAAAGGGAGAGACCAGCTTGATTTTAATATCTGGGTCCTGGAAGATTAGGAGCAGGAGAGGGAGTGGAAATAATTAGCGAGGAGGAATGTCTGGTGATGCGGGGAGAGACAAAGAAATCATGATGAACTCGGTGACCAGAGGAATAAGATGAATGGAAAAATAAATACGGACACTGATGACGAAAAGAAATAAAGCAGATTTAAAATAAAATTTAGGAGAAGTACGGATGTATATATATTATTAATAGATATATATATATATTTATATATAGTATTTTAAATTTATATATATTATATATTATATTATATATTAATATAATATATTTGTAATATATATATCTATATATCTGTATATATATATATATAGATATTTTAATAATGTATAGATATATGTATATATGATATATATATATTAATTTATACTCTATATATATATATACTATATATATATATAAATTATTATATATTATATATATATATATATCACATATAGTTAAATATATTATATATAATAAATATATATAATATAATATATTTTAAGAAACAATATATTATATATATAATTATAATAATTAAATTTTGTAGAAATATGATCTCAGGAAGTAATAACAATAACAATAATAATTATGATAATAATAATCAACAAATGCGCTGCTACACATAAACTGATTTTTTCGTACAAAAGAAAGGTAAAAAACCGACTATAAGAAGAAAAAAAAACTTAAATCATGCAGAAGTACAAAACCCATGTCTTATATACGCAATCAAATCTCTGCTACACACACTTAGGAGAAATATGGGTCTCAAATAATAATAATAATAATAATAATGATAATAAAATAGACACAGCTACTCTTTATCACAAATTCAATTTTTTGGTCATAGGCATCTTGGAGCGAGATCCCCACTAAATCACCCACTTGTCACGATGGTTTTACATAGCTTATATAAATAATACAAGTACACAGACTTAGGACATTTAATTCACATGTATAGAAGAAAGACGACTCTTAAATCATAAAGATAACCAAAATAATTTCCAGTAAAACAAAGACACAGCTACTCTTATCCCAAATTTAATTCTTGGTCACAGGTATCTAGCTTAAGAGATTTTACATAAGTTACATAAATAATACAAGTACACAGACTTAGGACATTTAATTCTCATCTACAGAAGAAAGGCGACTCATAAATTATAAAAATAACAACAATAATTTCCAGTAAAACAAAGACACAGTTACTCTTATCTCAAGTTTAATTCTTGGTCATAGGTATCTAGCTGAAGAGATCACCACTAAATCACCCACTTTTCACGATCGTTTTAAATAGCTTATATAAATAACACCGCTACATAGGCTTAGGCCATTAAATTCTCATCTACAGAAGAAATACGACTCATAAATCATAAAAATAACCACAATAATATCCAGTAAAACAAAGACACAGCTACTCTTATCCCAAATTTAATTCTTGGTCATAGGTACCTAGCTTAAGAGATCACCACTAAATCACCGTTGTTACACCCTCTTTTCACAATGGTTTTCAGATAGCTTCAATTGATGGACACGACTGAGGTCTGCCAGATCGTTTGCTTGACCCCATATGGGCAAGAATCCCAGATAACAGAGTTTTTGTGGTGAGGCCAACATACCCATGTAGGCAACTGCTACAAGCATATCGGTAAGGGGATCGACTCGCAACATATGCTGTTTACTCTCTTTTTTTGGGTAAATGACATTTTAGGGAATTTTTCCTTGCTTTTAGTCTCCTTTAATTTTAACTTTTTTACATTTTTATACATTTGTTTATTCACTTATTTTTTTTAGGTAGTTTTTTTTTTATATATTTTGGAAAAAATGTTCACATATTTTAGTGACAAAAGGGCATTTTTTTTTACATTTTAGGCAATTTTTCCTTGCTTTTAGTTTTAATTAATTTTTTATACTTTTACTAACATTTGTACATTTTTGATATATTTATTTTTTATTTAACATTTTAAGCATTTATTTCTAATGACAGTTATTTCTAATGTTTTTAAGTTGAATGTTCTTAGTGACATTTATTTCTAATGTTTTTAAGTTGAATGTTCTTTAATTTTTTTTTCAAAGAAAGGAACAATGCAGTTAATCATTTTGGCTTAAACATTTGGTCAGTGTTCCATGGAAAATGTTTGTGTTAGGAATAATGGATTATTTTTGTCATAAACAGTTTTAATTTGCTCTTCTAAACAAAGTTAAATTTCTTTAAAATTTGATCTTTAACCACAAAATGCTGCATTAACCTAATTTGTCT
>NC_087206.1:1257086-1259586 GCF_015104395.2 Macrobrachium nipponense | reverse complement strand
AGAGAGAGAGAGAGAAATCGAGTGTACAAATTACACATTGCATTCATTGCAAGGTCTATCTTTTCATTCTCTTAACACCAGCTAGAAAGTATATAGATATTCCCACTTTTTTTCTTTTTTTTACTGGATCTAAACGCAAATAGGACTTCAGTTTCCGGGAAGGATATCTGATCCTTCGTGATACCAGACTTAGCATGAATACCAAAGCACTGCTGTCTCTTAATGTCGAACTGGATATTATGATTCCAGATATTATGATTCCAACAACGGTCAGTGGCTACGAAATTCCGTTCTAAAACACCTCACGCGCGCGCGGTTCATTTAGGCTATTCTAGAAAAAGTTCTCTGTGTTTATAGGGCGTCAATAATCAGGAGGCCAAACTTTGTTCCACACACACACACACACACACACACACACACACAAACTTTCAATCTGAAATCTCATTCTGGATGCTGCACATTTCCCCGAATATAAGCTCTGCCTCTGTCTCCCCCTCTTTCTCTCTCAAACACACATACGCACACACACATTATCATACTCTGAATGTTTTTTTTTTCTCCCTGTCTGTCTGTCTGTCAGTCTCTCTCCTTTTCAAACTTACGCATACAGTGCAATACTCTCTCTCTCTCTCTCTCTCTCTCTCTCTCTTCCTTCTGTCTGTCTGTCTCTCTTAGACACAGACACACATATATATACATACATATCCATACAGACAAAATGCTACGATACCCAACATTAATTAACAAGCTGTCAAGTGACATCCCAACATTAACACATGTCCAAACATTACAGAGCCATCGCCTCTCTCTCTCTCTCTCTCTCTCTCTCTCTCTCCTCTCTCCCGGGAGCAAGGTCACACCATCACCAACCACTAAAGCGATTCACAAAACAGGAGGAGGAGGAGGAGGAGGAGTAAGAGGAGGAGGATCCAGACGAACATGAACCATGATGTTTCGGGCTCAAAGCGACCATGTTTGGACCTAAACACCCCCATCCCGTACCTGTTCCTTTCGATGGTTATCTCTCTCTCTCTCTCTCTCTCTCTCTCTCTCTCTCTCTCTCTCTCTGTCTAGGAAATGTATGCTTTCAAACAAATTGAAATGTTCGTCATTTTGCTGAAAAAAAATTTGCTATATTTATAGTCTTTCTCACGGAAATCAACCTTCTTTGCACAAGTTCCTCTCTCTCTCTCTCTCTCTCTCTCTCTCGCAAGTAAATCTATACTTTTAAAGGCAATGATATGTCCATAATTATACCGAAGGATTCGTTATATTCTTATTCTTTCTTACGAAAATCAACAACCTCTCTTTGCAAAAGTTCCTCACTCTCTCTCTCTCTCTCTCTCTCTCTCTCTCTCTCTCTCTCTCTCTCTGCCACCAGTAGTTGTATACAGCAACAGTGAAGACGAGCTTAAAAGAAAGCTAGACAAAATCATTAGGACACTGTGAATGCACAGTAAAACCTGCTCCAGGAGAAGGGAGCGCAAGATGTTTCCCCGGATGGACTAACAAGTCTCTGAGACATCCTAATCCTTGTTACTCCTTGTAACTCTTTCTCTGGCTGACGCGGAGGTGGTTTAACAACTATATTTAACAGACTTTTGCCTTTAACACTTGAGGCGACGGGATAGCCATTGTCGGCTTGACCCTCCCACTCCTCTTGTCTGACAGCCAATTATGGTCTCATTCATCAGTTGCGGCTTTTGAGATCGACGCCTGCCACTTAAGCGTACACGAGGTTTATTTTAGAATCTCTCTCTCTCTCTCTCTCTCCGAGTACGTCAGGCTATCATAGCTTTTTGTCTGTTTGGTACTTTTTAATTTCGCACACTCTAGGTCTGAGCAACAGTCATCCTCACGAACATTTGGAAATGGCCTCCTCTCTCTCTCTCTCTCTCTCTCTCTCTCTCTCTCTCTCTCTCGTTCCTTTGTCCAAACAGAAGATCTGAGCACCACTGCTGCTCCCTTACAAAACATTTTTTTAAATTACTCTCTCTCTCTCTCTCTCTCTCTCTCTCTCTCTCTCTCTCTCCAAAGACGTGTGCTAAGATACAAATGTACAACCATTTGATGGCTCTTAAAAATACTCTCTCTCTCTCTCTCTCTCTCTCTCTCTCTCTCTCTCTCTCTCTCTCTCTCTCTCTCTGATTGATATAAATTGAATCTGGTGGGTGGAGGCACCGCTGGCGTATTCATTATTATCGAAGGCGAACTTGTTAGAGAAAGTTCCTACTTTTCCCTCGTGGAGTAAATTGTAAAAACCGGAGAAGAAGAAGAAGAAAAAGAAGAAGAAGAAGAAGAAAAAGAAGAAGAATTCGTGTGAGGAACTATTCTGCCTTCGTAACAACCCGATATTTTTCCTACACGTCCTCTGTTTTCTTAACTGGATAATATGCCCCTGTTTTTGGGTAGTGCCATTACGAGCTAGAAGTTCAAAAGGCGACCCATCTTTCCAGCTCTGCTGTATGAGTGATTTTTTATTCCTTATATTTTCAACAGA
>NC_087206.1:1246447-1249086 GCF_015104395.2 Macrobrachium nipponense | reverse complement strand
CCAGGGCGACTCACTGTCCCCACACTCTTCGTAGTAGCCATGATTCCCATGACAAAAGTACTACAGAAGATGGATGCCGGGTACCAACTCAAGAAAAGAGGCAACAGAATCAACCATCTGATGTTCATGGACGACATCAAGCTGTATGGTAAGAGCATCAAGGAAATAGATACCCTAATCCAGACTGTAGGATTGTATCTGGGGACATCAGGATGGAGTTTGGGAATAGAAAAAATGCGCCTTAGTCAACATACAAAAAGGCAAAGTAACGAGAACTGAAGGGATAAATCTATCAGATGGGAGCAACATCAAACACATAGATGAGACTGGATACAAATACCTGGGAATAATGGAAGGAGGGTATATAAAAACACCAAGAGATGAAGGCACGATCAGGAAAGAATATATGCATAGACTCAAGGCGATACTCAAGTCAAAACTCAACGCTGGAAATATGATAAAAGCCATAAACACATGGGCAGTGCCAGTAATCAGATACAGCGCAGGAATAGTGGAATGGACGAAGGCAGAACTCCGCAGCATAGATCAGAAAACCAGGAAACATATGACAATAACACAAAGCACTACACCCAAGAGCAAATAAGGACAGACTATACATAACACGAAAGGAAGGAGGGAGAGGACTACTAAGTATAGAGGACTACGTCAACATCGAGAACAGAGCACTGGGGCATATATCTGAAAACCAGTGAAGACGATGGCTAAAGAGTGCATGGGAAGAAGCACTAATAAAAGTAGACGAAGACCCAGAAATATACAGAGACAGGAGAATGACAGACAGAACAGAGGACTGGCACAACAAAACCAATGCACGGACAATACATGAGACAGACTAAAGAACTAGCCAGCGATGACAATTGGCAATGGCTACAGAGGGGAGAGCTAAAGAGGAAACTGAAGGAATGATAACAGCGGCACAAGATCAGGCCCTAAGAACCAGATATTTTCAAAGAACGATAGACGGAAATAACATCTCTCCCATATGTAGGAAGTGCAATCTGAAAAATGAAACCATAAACCACATAGCAAGTGAATGCTCGGCACTTGCACAGAACCAGTACAAAAAGAGGCATGATTCAGTGGCAAAAGCCCTCCACTGGAGCCTGTGCAAGAAACATCAGCTACCTTGCAGTAATAAGTGGTACGAGCACCAACCTGAGGGAGTGATAGAAACGATCACGCAAAGATCCTGTGGGACTATGGTATCAGAACGGATAGGGTAATACGTGCAAACAGACCAGACGTGACGTTGATTGACAAAGTCAAGAAGAAAGTATTACTCATTGATGTCGCAATACCATGGGGACAACACACCAGAGTTGAGAAAGAGAGGGAAAAAATGATAAGTATCAAGATCTGAAAATAGAAATAAGAAGGATATGGGATATGCCAGTGGAAATCGTACCCATAATCATAGGAGCTTTAGGCACGATCCCAAGATCCCTGAAAAGGAATCTAGAAAAACTAGAGGCTGAAGTAGCTCCTGGACTCACGCAGAAGAGTGTGATCCTAGAAACGGAACACATAGTAAGAAAAGAGATGGATTCCTAAGGAGGCAGGATGCAACCCGGAACCCCACACTATAAATACCACCCAGTCGAATTGGGAGGACTGTGATAGAGAGAAAAAAAAATAAATAAAAAAAAATAATAATAATAAATATTAACCAAATTCATCTTGTCCATTTTTGGAAGGGATGCGAATAATAATAATAATGACAATAATACTAATAATAATAATAATAATATAATAAGAATAATAATAATCAATTTTAACCAAATTCATGTCATGTTATATCCATTTTTGGAAGAGATGCGAATAATAATAATAATAATAATAATAATAATAATAATAATAATAATAATAATTAGATCCCAAGATCCCTGAAAAGAAATCTAGAAAAACTAGAGGCTGAAGTAGCTCCAGGACTCATGCAGAAGAGTGTGATCCTAGAAACGGCGCACATAGTAAGAAAAAAGTGATGGACTCGTAAGGAGGCAGGATACAACCCGGAACCCACACTATAAATACCACCCAGTCGAATTGGAGGACTGTGATAGAGCACAATAATAATAATAATAAAATAAAATAATAATAATAGATTTAACCAAATCCATCTCGTCCACCTCCCGGAGGAGACCCTTCTCTTCACAGGACGTTCCCGAAGACCCTACGTCCTTCGTCACCTCATCCATAGTCTTGCTTATATTTAGATTCTCACCCACAGAGAGAGAGAGTCAGTCGACGGCTCAGCACGACCTCTGGCTCTGTGGCTCCATTGATATTGGAAAGAGGAAAAGAGGAGGTGCCAGCCTTAGATGGGTGCCATTGTTCTGTCAGGTAAAAAAAAAAGAATAAATAAATAAAAAATAAAATAAAAAAAGAGCCTTAACGGTTCTACCTCTGTATAGGGAAATGTGAGAAGAAATAGGTCTTGATCTCCGTATTATTATTATTATTATTATTATTATTATTATTATTATTATTATTATTATTATTATTATTATTATTATTATTATTATTATCGACGAAGAATTCCATAGTGGTGTAAATGTGAATATATTATTAAAAATAATAAGTCACTTATATTTACTCTTAAACCACTGTGGATTCCATCA
>NC_087206.1:1226447-1238947 GCF_015104395.2 Macrobrachium nipponense | reverse complement strand
ACTATAACCCTGCCAAGTTTCATGCCCATCGGACCAGTCGTTTGGCCGTGATTTAATGACAGACGGACAGACAGACATAAAGCCCATTATATATGTATGTATATATGTGTATATATTATTATATTACATATATATATATATATATATATATATATATATATATTATATATATAGACCATTGCTAAACATTAGTGTCATAATTCCTTTCTATAAGATTATTATTTCCTCTCTCTCTCTCTCTCTCTCACTCTCTCTCTCTCTCTCTCTCTCTCTCTCTCGCTCTCTCTCTCTCTCAGTCCTTCCCACTGTCGCAATGCCATTTATTATTGAAGTCTCCCCTGGTACCTTGCAATTTCCAATCTGATAAAAGCTGATAAATTCTAAAGTAGTGACCAAACCTTTACTTTATGCTGCCATATTAGATCATTTTCGAGGACCACTTGATCTTCACTTGAAGTAAGGAGGATTAACGTCTCTGTCTGTCTGACTGTCTGTCTGTCTGTCTGTCTGTAGTCTTCAACGTTTCTCCGGCCTTACGCTCCAGACTTGTCCAGAGTATATATATATATATATATATATATATATATATATATATATATATATATATATATATATATATAGATGTGTGTTTTTATTTTTTTCATAAAACGACATGGTAGCTTTACCATATTCATGTAATTTAAAAATTTTTAAAAACTCTTAAGTACATCGTCACTGCAACGAGATTTTTTTGTTTAACTTCCGGTGAAACCATTCAGAGAGAGAGAGAGAGAGAGAGAGAGAGAGAGAGAGAGAGAGAGAGAGAGGGATAGGAGAGTGAGAGAGAGAGAGAAGAGAGAGAGAGGAGAGATTTGTGTCACTGATCTTTCGTGGTGCAAGAAATATTGCGAAATTTGGAAGTGAAATAATGGTGAAATGGTGAAAGTTGTAGAATTGGGTATGTGTGTGTAGGTAAGAGAGAGAGAGAGAGAGAGAGAGAGACGAGAGAGAGAGAGAGATGAGAGAGAGATTTGTATCACTAATCTTCCATGGTGCAAGTAATATACAAAAACTTAGAAGTGAAATAGTGGTGAAAGTTGTAGAATTGGGTATGTGCGTGCAAGAGAGAGAGAGAGAGAGAGAGAGAGAGAGAGAGAGAGAGAGAGGGGGGGGGGGGAGAGAACTGTCACATCTGCATGCAGTCTTTAACTGCAGCATAAACCCTGAACACGAAAAACAAAATGGACTTCCTATGTTACAGTGCCACGGAGGGGTCAGGTCGGGTGCCATGAAACCATAACTTTCCCCCGCGAAGAGAAAGCGTCGAAACGAAAGTGAAAGTGGAAAAACGTCACCTCACTTTCCCCTGAACAGATTTTTATTCGGCGGGGGGTGGGGGGGGGAGGGGTGATTAAGGGAGAAAGATCAAAACTCACCTTGTCTGTCTATCGTCTCTTCGGCCGGCGATGAAGAGAGAGAGAGAGAGAGAGAGAGAGAGAGAGAGAGAGAGAGATCCAGGCTCTCAAGTCCTTGTTTTCAAGGAAGTGGAGATGTAGCAGAAATCGTTATCGTTTTATCCGGCTCTCTCTCTCTCTCTCTCTCTCTCTCTCTCTCTCTCTCTCTCTTACACGTAAAAGTATTTTTTAAAACAGTTTTATGATTCTTATAAATATGCCTAGATTTATGTACGTTTTTTTTGTGTATTCTCTCTCTCTCTCTCTCTCTCTCTCTCTCTCTCTCTCTCTCTCTCTCTCTCTCTCATGGAAGTTTTCTGTCGAAATATTTTAATGAATCCCCTGTATACGTCTGGATTGATATTACTATTATTATATTATTATTATTATAAGTTGATTGAAGCTTCATGGAGAGAGAGAGAGAGAGAGAGAGAGAGAGAGAGAGAGAGAGAGAGAGAGAGAATATGCCTGGCATATATCTAAGAATCATGAAACTCTTTAAAAATACTTTAATAGAGAGAGAAGAGAGACGAGAAGAGGAGAGGAGAGAAGAGGCGAGAGAGAGAGAGGTCAAAGGCTTTGAGGTTGGGATGGACGTGAAATTGTCGGTTTAATAGGCGACGGGGGGCCAAGGGGGGTTGGGAGTGGGGGTTGGGGTGGTGGGGGGTGGGGAGGACTTATGGAAATGTCTTGTCGAAGGCACCGGTGAGGTGCCTCTTCGAGTGCCACTCGACAGGATGATTCCTGAACTTGAGCACCGGAGATTCGAGTTGTAGGTGGCTCGTCCTTAACAGCATTTCGGTGACATCAGCTTTGTAGGGCGTCCATTCTTTTCTCTTTATTTTATTTTTTTATACATATTAGATTTGTTGCAACTATTTACAGCATAAAATGGTGTTCCATTATTATTATTATTATTATTATTATTATTATTATTATTATTATTTATATTATATTATTATTATTATTATTCGGTTTATAACAGTTGTTTCCTGGGTAGATTTAATTTGAATTTTTATCAGTATTACTCTTCTTTTAGAAATTATTATTATTATTATTTATACTGAATTTTTTATCAGTATTACTCTTCTTTTAGAAAGATTATATTCAAATCTGAATTTCTATCAAGTATTACTCCAATAATACCTCCCCCCCCGATTCGCGAATAGTTCGTGAAATATGACACCATTTGCGACTTTTTTTTTCACTATTTTTTCATTTCTAATTTTTTAATTTTAAAGATCGACATAAATCCCTTCCATCTGTAGCTCGTGGTGTTTGTGGGCAACAAACGTTCTGTGATCCTCGGTGAAATTCGAAATTCTTCTCGTTCACGCGAGGCTGATCAAAGCTTGGCTCTCTCTCTCTCTCTCTCTCTCTCTCTCTCTCTCTCTCTCTCTCTCTCTCTCTCTGATCTGATTTGCTTCGGATTCTCTCGAGTGTCAGCCAGACTTACTTGCGGTACGAGAGTGGCCAAAAATGTTGACACACACATACACACATGCATATACCTATATACTTATATAGTGTGTATATACACTTATATGTTTTTATGGCTTGTTGTATCACATACCAAATCCGTTGCTATGCATTCTTGTCTTCTTTTATGATGACAAGGCTGTAAACCGAGATGCAATGATAACTTGCTTTTTCTGGTGTTCATGTTGTTTTTTTTTTTTATGACAGAATTTCCGTGTTGGAAAAATATATAACGTCGAGAAATGGAAACGAGATATTTGTGGTCGTTTCAGATATCTCTTCTTCATTTTATTTTTTTTTATGAGCTCTCTAGATAAATATATATAAGTTCAGAATTCTATCTGCTGTTGGAGTGGATTATCCAGAGAGTGAATCTTTAGTTTTTGAGAATTTTATTTTTCAGGATTATAATCTTTTTCCAGCGTTATAATTTTTTTCTGACTTATGATTTTTTTATCAATTACAATTTTTTCAGAATTACATTTTTTTCAGAATTATAGTTTTTTCTGAATCATAGTATTTTTAGAATCATAATATTTTTAGAATCATAATATTTTCAGAACTATAACTTTTACCAAATTATAATTTTTTCAGAAATACCATTTTTCAGAATTATAATTTTTCAGATTTATATTATTTTTCAGAGTTATGACTTTTCCAAAATTATAAGTTTTTAAAAATTATAATTTGTGAGAACTATAATTTTTTCACAATTATATTTTTTTTTCAGGATTATAACTTTTCCAAAATTATTATTTTTCAGAATTATAATTTTTCAGAATCATAAATTTGTAGAATTTTATTTTCTATGGAGCTATCATTTTTCAAAATTATCATATTTATCAGAATCATAAATTTGTAGAATGGTGATTTTTATTTTTAAAATTGTCCTTTTTTAGAATTATAATTTTTTCACAGTACAAATTTTGTCAGGATTATAATTTTTTCAGAGTAAGTATTGTGCCAGAATTAAAGCTTTTTCAAAGTAAAAATTTTGTCAGAATTCTAATGTTTCCAGGGTAAAAATTTCGTCAGAATTATGATATTTTCAGAGTAAATATTGTGCCAAAAGTAAAGTCTCTTCAAAGTAAAAATTTTGTCAGAATTATAATTTTTTCAGAGTAAATATTTTGTCAGAATTATAATTTTTGGGGGGCTATAATTTACTCAGTGACGGGAGCATAAATGTAGGTTAAGTCTGGTCACGTTTTGCTTACTTTTGTAAGTCAGAGGTTGTTTTTTCACATTTTTAAAAAAGAACAGGAGTAAAAAAGTGATATTATTATTATTATTATATTATTATTATATTATTATTATTATTATATTATTATTATTATTATTATTATTATTATTATTATTATTATTCTTGTGCTGTTGATGAGTCAATGAGGAAAAGTATGGATGCCTGGTACCACCAGGAACCCCGCCCCGACGTTGCAGAGCCCATCAAGCTTTCTTACAAGGGGCACTTCCACCGGAGGTACAAGGAGGACGAACAAGCCCTCAAAAAGATCATCGAGGAAAACGTCAGCCCCGACCGACCCAGACAGAAATATTAAAATAATTATATATTATAAAACGAACAAGACGAGCAGCCTGGTGATGAGAAACAACCCTTCGGCGCCTCTGCAGGATCCCTTGAAGAAGACGATGTTGTCTACCGTTACACATGCCCCGTCCGAGGATGCCTCGGCAAATACGTCGGTATGACCTCCATGCGTTTCTACAAGCGAATCTCCTGCCATGCCCAAGAAGGAGCCATATTCAACCACGCCAGGACTGCTCATAACAAACGGATAAAAAGAAATGATATTATCCCTAATATCATAATAATAGATCAGACAACAGATCCCCGACGTCTGCGCCTCCTAGAAGCCCTTCATATAGGTAAGGAGAAACCAAAACTTAAATATAACTCAAGAAACGTTCTCCTTCCCACCGCCGCCCGAGAGCAGCGAGCGACCCCCCGACGATGCCAGATAATCAGGAGCCCACAGGATGATACGATTCCTGCTACAGACGGAATTCCTGACGTTCATCCCCAGGCACACTACTGTGGCGCTCGCACAAGAGAATCTCCGAGACCTTCGAGGCGAGATCCACGGCTTCGCCCAAGACCGGCCCGACCAATGAGAATGCAACTCTAGGTCCGTGCCGCATAAATACCGTTCCGCAAACTTTCTTGCTACAGTCTCTTCAAACCGACTCGTCCGAAGATGACTACGAGAAGGTCGAAACGTCACGTAATACCAGCTATACCAGCACCAACACCAGCCTTAAACCAAAGACGACCCTGGCCGAACTGAACTACGCTTACGGAATAATACCGGCACTGACGACGACCCCTGCTTGACCTGGACCTGATATCCTGTTCTAATAAAAGATTCCTTCAGCATTTACAATTTTTTGAAAATTCCCAATATGAATATTGGCCAGTTACTCAGAAACATCGCTGAGCCTGAGAAGCGAATTGTAAGGAAAATAGAAAAAAAACATATATAAAACAACTCGCGTAATTCTGCCATCCTTTTTAACAGTTATTATTATTATTATTATATTATTATTATTATTATTATTATTATTATTATTATTACTGATTTTCATAATTTTTCAATCATGACACTACAACATTGTTTTAATTACCATGAATTGTTTAAAAAAAACAGTAAGGGCTCCTTCATAACAATATCCTGAAGGATGGAGAAATTATCCCTGCTTCGCCAAAATGAAATCCCATGGACTCTCCAATTTCACATTCCTCTACAAACATAATATATATCCCATCCGCCTTCGAAATTCAGTTCGCTCTCTCCTTTTTTTATTTATTTATTTGTTTTTTTTTTTGCTAGAAACGACACCACAGTCGCAAAGGGGCGGTAGCAAACAAATTAAACTCCTTGTACTTTGGTAATAAATATGGTAAACAGTTTGTTGCGCAGACCCGAAAGAAGGTCAACTAAAAGTTGCTGTGAGACGAGTGTCGAAGTTGCCACCCTGCTGCTGGTGCTACTCTCTCTCTCTCTCTCTCTCTCTCTCTCTCTCTCTCTCTCTTTACAGAAAAGAGTAAGAAACACGTTTCTGTCTCTCCTCTACAGAAAAGAGTAAGAAAACACGTTCTCTCTCTCTCTCTCTCTCTCTCTCTCTCTCGAAAGCGTAAGAAGCAAGTCTCTCTCTCTCTCTCTCTCTCTCTCTCTCTCTCTCTCTCTCTCTCTCTCTCTCTCTAGAGAAAGCGTAAGAAAACAAAATCTTTCTCTTTCTCTCTCTGGAGAAAGCGTAGGAAACAAGCTTCTCTCTCTCTGGAGAAAACTTGAGGAAGCGTCTCTCTCTCTCTCTCTCTCTCTCTCTCTCTCTCTCTCTCTCGGCCGCCGAAATTCTGACAATTAAAATCGGGAGTCGTGGTGGAAGTTTCCGGCGATATTGCTCCTGTAATGACGTCATCCGTTACTGTGGTGCTACGTAACTTCGGCTTCATTAGGTTCAGTCTCTTGATTAGGTTCTTTAGACACCTGTCTTTGTAATGGGTGTGAGGGGGGGGGGGGGGGGTGGTGCGTGGTGGTATATGGGGATTGAGGTTTTGTAAAGGTTAAATTGGAATGGGAGTCTATTCTGCGGTATTGTTAGTTTTCCTTGTTTTTATTTAGAAATATGAAGTTTTTAAAATATTTTTTTTTATCTAAGACTTAATAAGCAAGAATGCTTAAAATAATTTTATTAACTAGACCATGATTAAGTTTTTAAAATAGTTTAATGAATAAATCATAATTTTTTCATTTTAATAAGTAAATCTTATTTTTATTTTTCGGGTCGTTTCAACAAATAAAAAAGTATTTCTGATTTCTAAGTGATTTTAACAAATAAATCTTATTTTTAATTTATATAGAATTTTAACAGCTAAATCATAATTGAATTTTTATATTTTAACAACTGATCATAATCTGATTTTCAAATGATTTTTACAGTTGCATTAAATTTTTATTTTTCTGTCATTTTAACAAAATCATATTTCAATTTTTCTAATTTTAACAGTAATGTAATTTAATTTTTTAATTATTTTAAAACCCAAATGATAATGTTTATGTTGTTTTACGAACTGAAGCATATTTGATTTTTTTTTGTAATTTTAACAACGAAATCATATTTTAGATTTTTAAATAATTGTAACAACTAAATCTCATTTTTAATTACCACGCTTCATGAGTGACTTGTGTCTTACGTACGATCTGAATATACAGAACTCTAAAAACTCACGGACACCTGATGGGCAACAAACTATCCTTTCAACTGCTAAAAAAAAGAAAGAAAAAAAAAACCTCCACACCTGTGGGTGCTAAATTTGCCAAATTAACTGCTAAATGTCCGCTTTGTTGCCTCCGTCTTGTGCGTGAACAGAGGAAAAGTTGGGGGCGGCCAAGAGGTAGATGGGGGCGGGGAGGGGGAGGGGGTGGTGGTAGAGCGAAAAACACCTTGAGGGAATTGTCTTGGCAGAGAATTCTGTTCTGAGCTCAAAAAATATTACATCTGGCAAAGGCCTCAACGTAGTGCTTGGAATTAAGTCGCTTTGTGAATTCTAGGTCTCTAAAGAGTTGAGTGGGTTTAGAAAAATCTAGAAGAGTAGGTAGGTTATTATAGAATTTTATTGTTTTATATAGATATGGGATTAATAATTCTCGTTAGTAGGTAGGTTATAGAATTTTATTGTTTTATATATTTATGGGATTAATAATCTTCGTTAGTTAGTGAGGTATAGTTAAACTAGAATTTTTTTGTTTTATATAGACATGGGATTATAAATAAAATCGTTAGTAGGTAGGTTATAGAATTTTATTGTTTTATATAGATATGGGATTAATAAATCTCGTTAGTAGGTAGGTTATAGAATTTTATTGTTTTATATAGGTATGGGATTAATAAATCTCGTTAGTAGGTAGGTTATAGAATTTTATTGTTTTATATAGATATGGGATTAATAAATCTCGTTAGTAGGTAGGTTATAGAATTTTATGTTTTATATATATGGGATTAATAAATCTCGTTAGTAGGTAGGTTATAGATTAATTTTATTGTTTTACATAGGTATGGGATTAATAAATCGTTAGTAGGTAGGTTATAGAATTTTATTGTTTTATATAGATATGGGATTAATAAACTCGTCAGTAGGTATAGAATTTTATTGTATAGATATGGGATTTAATAAATACGAGTAGGTAGGTTATAGAATTTACTGTTTTATAGATATGGGATTAATAAATCTCGTTAGTAGGTAGGTTATTATAGAATTTTATTGTTTTATATAGATATGGGATTAATAAATCTCGTTAGTAGGTAGGTTATAGAATTTTATTGTTTTATGTAGATATGGGATTCATAGATCTCTTTCTTTACGTAGGTCATCGGTGAGGTAAACCGGTTACAGATTTAGTTCGCGTATAACTTATATAATAAAAAAAGTACGCCACTTTTACGAAAACAAACATAGATGAACGTTAGAAGTTGAAACATGAAACCTAAAACACGAAAAATACTTACTTCTTTAAAACCCAAATAGAGGAAATGAGAAAAAACACCAAAATCTACAATCAACAAACCGTTTAGGCAAAGATGTTTAATGTTTACATTGTATCTAGGCCTTAAATCTTCGGTCGTTCCCATTTGAGCAAGAA
The DNA here is from genome assembly GCF_015104395.2 of Macrobrachium nipponense. Lineage (NCBI taxonomy): Eukaryota > Metazoa > Arthropoda > Malacostraca > Decapoda > Palaemonidae > Macrobrachium > Macrobrachium nipponense. The sequence continues at coordinate 1,230,375 of NC_087206.1, read as the reverse complement.
GATAAAATCTTTGTAATCAATGTCAATCATTTCCGCTGCTTTGTGGGCTCAGATGTAAATATATACACTCCTCTTTAAACCTGTGTCGTTAAGGAATCGAATTCACCTTCACAACAGTGTATAAATGTGTATCTTGTAGTATAGGCTCACGCACGTATCCATAGGTTACAAGCGCGTGCAAAGCGTAGGCCTAAAGATATATTCATTTGATTATTATCTGCTTTCAAACAGCGAAGCACGTTCGAGACAACGTATCATTGACACATCACATAATGGTATACGTGAAACTTCGCAAAACTTCGACTTCGCGTTTGAATGAAGAGAGAAAAGTTTGTGACTTGGTATACGTAGGACGTTCAAGCTCGTGTTGCCATGCCGCGTTGCATCTGCGCATGCGCGCACACGAACATAAACACAAGCGCTGGTGACGAGTGGATGCAAAAACTCGCTTTGACGGGAGGCGAAACGATATACCTCTGGCGGGTTCGTGCCGTGAGTTACTTTTGCTAATGCCTGTCCGAGGATTTAAATTAGAAGAAGAAGAAGAGGAGAGAGTATTTCCACTGAATTTTGATTGCATTAAATTTGGGCCAGAGTTCCTGAGAAGAAGAAGAAGAAGAAGAAGAAGAAAAGAAGAAGAAGAAGAAGAAGAAGAAGGATGAGGAGGAGACGATGAAGTTGTAAAACAAAAAAAAAAAAAACATTTGTCCGGTGCTCTTAATAGCTTTCACATTTTAATTCGTTGGGATTAAAAATCCTGATGCATGCTTGATATATGTAAAGTGCAAATGGATTTATCGTTAAATGAACTACTGTCCGGCTGGAATGATAAACGGTATTGGTTATTGATATAATTTATGTATATATAGAAGGCACTCGCTTCATAGAAGGTAAAACCTTGGATTCTTTTTGTGAGGGGAGTCTCTCTCTCTCTCTCTCTCTCTCTCTCTCTCTCTCTCTCTCTTCTCTTCTTTCTCCATGAATTCATAACTGTGTCTCCATCTACGTTTATGTCATGTTTAATCTATCTTAAAAATCACAGTAGATGAACATGACTTCAGTATGTAAGCGAATACCACAGCAAAATGTGGTATGCTCATATATATATACTATATATATTATATATATATATATATATATATATATATATATATATATTATATTATATATATAAATATATGTGTGTGTGTGTCTGTATTGCATATAATGATCGTCTTTTTATTGTCCAATATCATCAGAATAAGTAAACCACGGCAGTTTGGTTAAAGTAGAGTAATTTTTATATTTAAAAGCAATAATAATTAAACAAAAGCTGTTGTGGATGGGTCCGTCCTGCTTATTGTGTATATTTCACTCAAATGATAAAGAGTTATATAACGTTTTGTGTCAAATAGGCTCACGTTCAAGGATGCCTTTGGGGGGAAAGTGAAGAGTAAGGGAGCCATTGTGACGGGAGGCAGGTGACAGATATAAGTAAATAAGTGAGAGAGAGAGAGAGAGAGAGAGAGAGAGAGAGAGAGAGAGAGAGAGAGATGGAACAGTTTTGCCTGAACAATAGGGGTTTTGTTGATGGAGCCTCAAGAGAAGAAGGAGAAGAAGAGTATGAGCTATAGATCCCATAAAAGAGAAGGAGGGAGACCCAGAAGGCACAGACACGGACATTATAAATACCTGGAAACCCCTTTCTCTTTCGTGCGTCTGGAGAATAGGTTTGTGAAGAAATGGCCCTCAAATCCCCCACCAGCCGCTCTCACCCCATTTTTTTTTTTCTATAATGCTCCTTTCTAGATGGCGCCAAGCCTAAGGATCTCGGTCGTAGGCGAGAGTTTTAGTGGGAATCCTAAAGAGGAATAGGTCCTTCTTTTTCTATTTTTTTTTTTTTTATATTTCATTTTCGTTATTTTGTGGGAGGTAAATATAGCATTTTCGGTAGTAATTATACTGGAAATATTGCATTTTCGGTAGCATTTTAACTATAAATATTGTATTTTCTGTAGTATTTTTACTACATTATATATATCATTTCCAGTGGTATTTTTACTGGAAATATATCATTTCCAGTAGTATTTTTACTGGAAATATCATTTTTCCAGTGGTATTTTTTACTGGAAATATATATTTCATATTATTTTTACCTGGAAATATATAATTTCCAGTAGTAGTTTTTTTTACTGTAAATATATCATTTCCAGTGATTTTTACTGGATATAATTTCCAGTAGTATTTTTACTGGAAATATATAATTTCCAGTAGTATACTGTATTTTTATCATCCAGGTATATCACTGAAATAGTAATTTCCAGTAGATAGAAATATATAATTTCCGTAGTATTATTATGGAAATATATCATTTCCAGTAGTATTTTTACTGGAAATATATCATTTCCAGTAGTATTTTTACTGGAAATATATCATTTCCAGTAGTATTTTTACTGGAAATATATAATTTCCAGTAGTATTTTTACTGGAAATATATCATTTCCAGTAGTATTTTCACTGGAAATATATCATTTCCAGTAGTATTTTTACTGGAAATATATCATTTCCAGTAGTATTTTTACTGGAAATATATCATTTCCAGTAGTATTTTTACTGGAAATATATAATTTCCAGTAGTATGGAAACATATCATTTCCAGTAGTATTTTCACTGGATATCATTTCCAGTAGTATTTTACTGGAAACATATCATTTCAGTAGTATGGGTTTCCACTGGAAATATATAATTTCCAGTAGTATTTTTACTGGAAATATATCATTTCCAGTAGTATTTTTACTGGAAATATATAATTTCCAGTAGTATTTTTACTGGAAATAATTCCTTTTCGGTAGCATTCCTTTATAATTCATAGGGAATAATGCAAATTCGGTAGCTTTTCTGGGAGTAAATAATACATATCAGGTTTTTTGCGGGATATATTGCAATTTCGGTAGTTTTTTTAGGGAAAATTTTACATTATCGGTAGTTTCTTAAAGAAACTACTGGATTTGTATCAGATAATTTTTTGAAGATGTATTTTCGGTACTTTATGACGCTGTCGGCTGTATTTTATGTGACATATTGCATTTTTGTGAATTGTACTGAGGGAAAGTCGCACTTCCGGTAACTTATCCGAAATTATCGCATTCTCTGGAGTCCCCCTCACCGGACCACAGCTTATTCATCAGTATACTAAGTCGAGTGCATAGATTAAATTACAAAGCAAGCTCTGTCTCCACTGGTTCCAATTAAGCAGCGGACAATGGCCTCCCGGTATTCTGAAATGAAGTACTACTACACGCAGTCTGTTTAGCGTCTCGTCCAATTAAGCTGCTCCTAAGAATTTGCTAAAAGAGGATTTAGCTGGACTGGATATGCAACGAAGCCACGAGTGACAAAAAAACGCCTTTTTTACGAAAAGCAACGAAAGCTACTGCTTTTTCTATACTTTTTTCCTTGTTTTTTATACTTTTTTTCTCTTTTTTTTTCTTTTTTACGAAAAGCCCCACCCTTTTTTTACGGTTTCGTGACGTGGCCTCGGCAAAACAGGTTAAAAGATTTACAGGTAAAAGGTACTCAGGTTAATTTTTTTTTGCCCCACTCTTTTATTTCTCAAAATGCAAGGCGGGCCTGAATGTCATTTAAAGCGAAATACAAAATGAAATTCGAGCGGTTTTTTTATTTCTCCGAGGAGAATTTGTCTGTTGCGTTTTCGAGTTAGTTTAAACTTCAGAGTGAGAAAAGTTACTTTTTTTAACCTTTTTTTTTTGTTTGAACTTTTATTTATTTCCGATTTGATTTTTACACAGTTGCTTAGTCCCAGTTGGATTACGTCGATGGTGTTACGCTAATTTTCTGTAAATCTGTCTGTCTGTCTGTCTGTGTCAAGAGCTTAGCGGTTGGTTAAAATTTAGGAACTGCAAAATTACGATTAAATCTGTCTGTCTGT
>NC_087206.1:1191447-1221447 GCF_015104395.2 Macrobrachium nipponense | reverse complement strand
ATCTCTTTTAGAAGCCTGAAACCGTCGACACTTCGCGTGGCATCTGAACCGAGTGCCAAGAGGAGGCCCATTGAGTTCTCGGTTCCAACTCGAGCGAAGAAGAAGAAGAAGAAGAAGAAGAAGAGGAAGAGGGGGACGAGAAAAGAAAAAAAAAAAGCGTTCTCCTATTTTTGTTCATATTAATGTGAATTTATGGGTCAAACGTGTGGCTCTCAAACGCACCGAGAGGATTAACATCTGAACCCAGCCGGAATTTTATCCTGGGTTGGATAAACATCTTAAAAGCTATTAAGGGTTTTTTTTTATCCTGGGTTGGTTAAATATTAAGTCAAGTGCAGATTTCGCTCATTAATTAAAAGCAGAAAATCTGTGTTTGCAAAGCTGGTTTGTCTGGGGAGAAAAATGCAAATTACTTGTTGACATGTTATGAAGCCCTTTACTGTTATTTTTGAGGAAAATTAAATACTTTTTCAGTTTGCTCTTGTAATGTTTTTTTTTTTTTAAATGCAAGATGCCTTTTGTGTCTACTTTTATAATTTTGCGTTAATAGTATATATTTTTTTTTATCTCACTCTGGTCATAACATACGCATAACAATTAGTTAAAATATTTAGTGTTTTTAAGCAATGTCGTCAAGAGCTAATTTCGTTCAGAGACTTCGAATTGCAAGTTTTCATTTTCAACAACTGATAATAATTGATAAAAAAGAAGAAGTTGCCTCATGCATATCCTGACCTTTGTAAGTAAAATTTGGGCGCGTGGTTCCTAGCCAGGTTTACCTCACCCTTGGCTGCTTGAAGCAAACACTTGTGTTTTTATAGACCCATGCAAATATGTCTCATTTTCAGCCAAATGCAAAATTCATAAAAATATCAGGCATATTAGGAGCATGTCACGCTAAACTTTTAAAAATTCCAATGATTTTTAATTGTTATTTAGGATATTTTTCTTGGAACCTGTAGGCCTTTCTAAAGTCAAATAGATTGCCTTATGAAACTCAACTGGAAATAGTATCGAACTTAAGTTGACAGGTTTTGAAGTAATAGCAAGGCATGATCTGACTTTCAGCTTGCTTGGGACACGTGCAAGATTTTTCCCTCACGCATAAGTTGTAAGCTTTATATTCCTAACTTTCAACGTAAATTAAAGCATGCTAAAATCTATGGCTAAATAGAGCCTTGTTTCACCCACGAAAATTAAAATAATACGTTATATTTTACTAGAAATAATTTTTCTGTGGTGTTAACATACACATTTATGTTTTACATCTTCATTCTAATAAATAAATCCTAAAGATCTTATCCTAAAATTCCCGTATCTTTAACTAAACGGGAAACACCTTTTTCAGACCTTTTTAGGCTCTTACAATGACCTTTCCTAACCCCCAACAAGAACAACATCAGCAACTTCCTTGTAAAGTTCAGATAAGGAAGAGAAAGGTGCATCTCTTCTTTTTTTAAGATCGTCGTCATCTTAGACATGCCCTGATGAAGATGGTAATTATCCTCTTTCCAAGTAATATTGAGAATTTTTATTTATGAAATATGCAAATATATCGATGATAGATTTTTTTTTGTTAATATAGACGGTCCATAGGCTGGTTTTTCTACGAGTGTATCTTTTTCAACGAAGATTATCTTTGCCATTAAATGTAAAATCATACATGGAATTTTGAAAGGTAGGTTTGTATAGACGAATTGACATACAGACAAAAGAGGAATACAAATAGAATGAAATATATTGTCTCGGAAAAAGTGGCCTTGTGATTTGTCAGTTCGCATTCATAGAAAACCTTTTTTTTCATTTGCTTTTATATCCTTCAAAGCATTTTTTTTAAAACTACATTCAAAGAGAATGTTTCTTTTTCAGACCATGTCATGTTAAAAGCAAATGCTTATATACTTTTTTTATCTGTGATGTTGCTTTGAAAGTAGTTTTTGTTTATCTCGTAATTGGAAAGCAAATGTTATTTTGTAATGTTGCTTTGAAAGCACTTTTTTTTCTTTTTTTAACGTGGAAAGCGATCGTGGAACCTATACACGTGCGGTAGCGATTAAACTTGCCGTCTCTGATCTATGTCTATTTCGTAAACATCATCTCGTTTCAATTATGCTTTTCCGGGTCAAGGAATGATATTTGCACGTGAATGCTGATATACTACAGGGTGTCCAGAAAGTCCCAGTACCATTCTGAGCCATAAATTCTTGTAATGGTACTGGGACTTAATGGACACCTTGTACATGTATATGTGTTTATACATATTATATCGAATTACGTCAATTCTCTTGCGATTCGTAAGGAGGGGGCGAAGCGAATTTGTGATCCAGGACGAATTTGTGACTTGAATGAACGAAATCGATATCGACAGAGCGAAGCTTTGATAGAGAGAGGCCATTCCAAAGAACCATGGGACATTCCAAGTACCCACAGGACATTCCAAGAACCCACAGGACATTCCAAGGACCCAGAGGACGTTCCAAGAACCTACGGGGACATTCCAAGTACCAACATGACATTTCCGAAAGGAACACAGAGGAGTTCCAACGGGACATTCCAAGTACCCACAGGACATTCCAAGAACCCACAGGCCCTTCCAAAGAGCCATGGGACATTCCAAGGACCCAAGGACATTCAGAAGACCCACGGGACAATCCAAAGATACATAGGACATCCCAAGGACCCACAGGATATTCCAAGGACCCAAGTGGGTCCTGGGCCGTTCCAAGGACCAGTTTACAACCAGCCGAACATCGTAGCGAGCGATACCCACACATCACCGAAGATGAAATGTGGCCACGCCTGCAGTTTAGGGTAGGGAAAAAAAAAAACTCAGGGTAATACCTCTCTCTCGTCTCTCTCTCTCATCTCTCTCATCTCGCTTTCTCTCTCTCTCTCTCTCTCTCTCTCTCTGAGGAGGAGGAGGAGGAGAAGGATCTTGTGACTTTCGTTTAATAGCCCTGTTGCTCTGGATGAGGTGAGGCACACTTCTTTTTCTGCTTGTTTCAAATAAAAAAAAATTATTTTTATTGTTGGTTATGTCAGGGGGTGTGTGTTTTTAAATGTCTTTATGGACAGTTGTTTTGTACCCTCCGTAACGGCAGCGCCTCAGTGGCGTGGTTGGTTTGGTGTTTGCTTCTCACCTCGGTGGTCGCAGGTTCGATTCCCGGCCATTCCATTGAGGAGTGAGAGATGTGTATTTCTGGTGATAGAAGTTCACTCTCGACGTGGTTCGGAAGTCACGTAAAGCCGTTGGTCCCGTTGCTGAATAACCGCTGGTTCCATGCAACGTCAAAACACCATACAAACAAACAAACAAACCTCTGTAATGGCATTTATTAAAATTGCTTTCTGAAGATTTAAACTTAAATTTCATGCCGGGCATTGTTTGTGTGTGTGTGTGTGTGTGGTTATTTCAGAGGTGTGTTTTTTTTAATGTCCTCATGGATAGTTTTTATTCTTTTTTATTTTTAGTTTATGTAAGGGTATCTTATTGCTTTTGGCTTTTAAAATTTGGTTTTCCTCTTGTTGTACTCACTCTCTCTCTCTCTCTCTCTCTCTCTCTCTCTCTCTCTCTCTCTCTCTCTCACACACACACACACACACACTTACTAATGTCCTTTCCTTTGTCTTCAGTCGGGTCAGGTTAAGAAAAGCGCATTCAGTCGCCCATCTTACTGACCTTTTGATCTAGAAGATAAAAGTCACGAGGTAATTCTTCAGCGTTGAAACAAATGTAAAGTAATATAGAGCGGTATCTGAGACCAAGACAAAAGCTGAAATAAAATAGTTTTATGAGCTTGGAAGCTTCCAAGTCCGAGACAAGACACAAATAAGAAAGTTGTATAACACTCCTGACGCTTCGTCTTCTTCATCACCAATTTTATATCTTCTATCTTGTTTCCGTTTTCGGGTCAAGTTGCAAACGACGCTAATTACTGATATGTCTGCTCAGACACTTCTGAAGCATTTCTTTAATACTCCTTTTGGGGCAAAGAGGAAGGCAGTCTATTGTCTAACCCGTGTAACGTCATTAGCAACCTGACATTGACAGATTCTAGGTGATCGACTATCACCTCCCCCTTCTCTCTCTCTCTCTCTCTCTCTCTCTCTCTCTCTCTCAGTTAACTCTCAATTAGTTTGTTCGTTTTATTTCTGACGAAGTTTGCCTAGCTACTCCTTGATGGATTGGTTTAATTATCTCTCTCTCTCTCTCTCTCTCTCTCTCTCTCTCAAAGAAAAATAATAATTGCAAAAAACTGTTGTTTAAGAAGAGCCAACTTCCTCCTCTCTCTCTCTCTCTCTCTCTCTCTCTCTCTCTCTCTCTCTCTCTCTCTCTCTTTCTATATAATATAAATATATAAATAATATATATATATATATTATATATATATATATATATATATATATATAGTATATATATATATATATATATATATATATATATATATATCTCTCTCTCTCTCTCTCTCTCTCTTTCGTTCTGCCATATATTGATATGCTCAACGAAGCCTACAATAAGTAAACACCTGTCTTGGTGCTATGATCGAATTATAAAATAGTGGTAGTGAAGGATTAATCATTGTAATGTTGTAGTGTTGTAGGTGATAATTTTGTCACTTTCTTTCAACAAGGATAATAATTATGATTATTACTCTAAGGCAAAAGGAATTTTACACATCCTGCCGAGGTGTGTTACTTGATATAATCCGTATTACAAATGCCCTAGTTATACTCTCATTGCGTTAATTGTGGTATACTTATTTTACATCTACGATTTGATGGAATTCGAAATATTTATAAGGTTGACTAGACGTCAAGGATATTGTTACTGTACTACTGTACAATCAAATTTATCTTCCAACACCTTACTTGCTCTGCATTGCATGTCAATTGTAACGCCAGATAGTCAATAGTTCAAGTATTTTCAGCTGGGAGGGTCTTATAGCAATACTAATAAATATGAATATATCATAGTTATTGTTGATTTCTTTTTAAAAGTATCTGAATTACTTGCATTACTTTTTCAGGCGCCAAATTATGGTTGCAAGCATGTGAGTTACAGAAGCTACCTTTTAATATGTCATATTCTTTTTCCAGGCTTTCAGATTACTTAAATTACTTTTTCTTAAGTCACATTATTTTTATACAAGGTATTTTAAAGACTAAAATTGCGTCGTTTTTTTTTTGTAAGCATTTAATTCCTAAAATTACTTTTTCAAAAAAATTTTTCAATGCGTCGAGTTCTTTTTGTAAGCATTTGATTACTAAAATTACTCTTTCAAAATTACTTTTTAATGCGTCACGTCCTTTTTGCTAGTATTGTATTACTAAAATTATTTTTACTTGCGTCGAATTCGTTATTGCAAGCATCCGAATTACTTAAATGACTTTTTTCACGTAAGATTATTTGATCAAGCATTTAAATGACTCAAATTACTTTTCCAGCGTCAGTTTACGAACATCTGAAATTATACGTTCAACGAGGTATCACTAAGAATGCTACGTACACAGTCACTGAATACGGAATCTATTTTGAACTCTGTTAATACTAAATAAACTCCACTTACAAATATCTCAGTTGCTTAACTTGTATTGCATTCATTCTCAGATTTTGACAAAAAAAATAAAAACGTCACTTTAGCATTTGCAATAGAGAGGGTTTTAAAGTCTTAACACCACGAGAAAAGCCGTCCAACATAATGTTAAAAGTCCATTTTTAGACTCGTACGAGGAAATATTATGAGGAAATGTTTAAACGTGTTTGGAAAGCAGATTTAAGAGGGTAGAATCCCTCGTAATACCACACAGGCTGAGGACAGTAAATCACTGATCCTGTTCCACGACAGTTTGGTATTTCAGTCCATCTTTTTTTTTTTTTTTTTTTTTTTTTTTTTTTTTTGTAAGCCGTTGGTGTTTGACGAAGAAGTCCTCTAGCATTTTTGACTAAATATTTTTTTTATACGAAGGATAGATTAACGTATTCCTAAACCCCTTGTGGGTTGGGGGTAAGTAGTATCATCAGTGCACCTAGGCATTATTGCGCCTCAGTGGCGTGGTTGGTATGGTATTGGCGTTCCACCTCGATGGTCGCGAGTTCGATTTTCGCCCATTCCATTGAGGAGTGAGAGATGTGTATTTCTGGTGACAGAAATTCACTCTTGACGTGGTTCGGAAGTCATGTAAAGCCGTTGGTCCCGTTGCTGAATAACCTCTGGTTCCATGCAACGTCAAAACACCATACAAACAAAAAACCTAGGCATTATTTAAGGTTCTGTGCAGCGTCCCTCTTGCCGCTAGCTGCAACCCCTTTCATTCCTTTTACTGTACCTCCATTCATATTCTCTATCTTCCGCCTTACTTACTACCCTCTCTCAACAATTGTTCGATATTGAAACTGCGATATTTTCCTCTTCTTTTACCTTTCAAACTTTTTTTGTAACTCGCAATTTTCCTGTCAGCACTGAAGGACCTCATAGGGCCCATCGGTTGGTCTTTGGCCTGAATTTTATATTCCAGTTGGAACTGAGACTTTTTCCAACAAATACTATTATACCATTATTATGTGTTTGGGTCTCATCATAATCCTTCAATATATAGATACTCAGAGGCTCTAGAAATAGTTGAAAATACTTTTAGTTTCACAGTTTGAACGAAAGATTAAGTCTTTCCTTTATGCTCTATTATTTCCGTTCTCAGTAATTACCAGTATTCCTTACGTACAGTTAGTTTATATATTTTTTCATATTATATAGGTACTTAGAGAATCTATAAATAGCTGACTACTTCTAGTTTTACAGTTTGAACGAAAGATTAACTCTTTCCTATATGCTCTATTACTTCCGTTCTCAATAATTACCAGTATTCCTTACGTACAGTTAGTTTATATATATTTTTAATGTTTTGTTTACTAGCTAGTTTATCCGTCCTGTCAAAAATTAAAGCTAAATCACAACCTTTTACATTTTAATTGGCTTTATTTTATTAATCTGTATTGTCTTGAAAGCTGATATGTCCTTTCTTGAAATACTTGACGTTTTCTATGTTATTTTTGAGTATTTGAGAAATTTTGTGGTTGCTTTATATTTTTATAATATCGAATGTATTATGTTGCCCAGTATTTTTATAGTATATAGTTGGATTATATAGGACTTTTAAATAGAAACTATAGTCACTTTTTCAGTTCCCACCTTCCCATATATTTTAAATTTCCATTCTTTATGTACCACCTTTTTTTTCTTTTCCACCTTTTTTCACCACCTTTTCTCCTTTTCACGCTTTTTCTGCACCACCTTTTTTTTGTCACTCTTCCAATACCCACCTATTTTCCTTTCCCACCTTCTACTTTCCAGCCTTTTTCTCTTCCACGTGTTTTTTTCTTTCCCATCTTATTTCCCTACTTTTTTTCTTTCTGACTTTTCTTTTGTTTCCCACCTTTTTCCTTTCCCAGTTTTTTCTTTCCCATCCTATTCCCCACCTTTTTTCTTTCTCACCTTTATTCGTTTCCTCTTCTTGACCAACTTTTTTCCTTCCCACCTTCTTTCTTCTCTAGGTTTTCTTTCCCATCTTTCTTTCTCTCCCACCTTTTTTTTTCTTTCGTCTTTCCCACATGAGTCCTAACTCTGTTCCTTGAAAAAAAAAAACCTTCCTTGATTTGATTAAGCATCTGGAACCTTGTACGTACTTTCTCTCTCTCTCTCTCTCTCTCTCTCTCTCTCTCTCTCTCTCTCTCTCTCTCTGTTCACTGAGATTCCTTATTTTTTCCACATGAGAGTCTATAGGTATTTTCAATTTGCCAGTGTCCTCACTTTTCTATAGACTTTTTTTTTTTCTTTTTTGCAAATCCTCAGAGAATCTCACTTCAAAGTAGTATATAGGTGTCTGCACCCTTCTTATCTCTCCCTTTTTGTCACCTCATCTCTTCTGAGTCTCTCTTTCATTCAGGCTTTATCTTTGGTTAATAACTGCCACCAACATCTCGTTGATCGTCATCTTAACTTAAGACTTCACGTGAGATTATGTAGTGATTTTTTTTATAGTTAAAAGTGGTTTTCATCACACGGGAATATGGTAATTTTTTTTTTCTCATTTAGTTAAAAGTGAATTTCATCACACGGGAATATGGTAGCTTTTGTTTAGTTGAAGGTAAATTTCATCACATGAGAATATGGTAGCTTTTTTTTTTCTTTTCTTTTTTTAAGTAACTTTCATCCTACGAGATTATTGTAGTTTTTTGTTTAGTTGAAGGTAAATTTCATTACACGAGATTATGGTAGTTTATTATTATTATTTCTTTGAAAGTGAAAGTAAATCTCATCACACGAGATTATGTTTTTTTAATTTTATTTATTTATATTTTTGAGGTGAAAGTAAATTTTCATGGTCGATATCACTGAGGTTAATCCTGATTGGCGGAGGAAGTTACAGCTCGGGTACGTCGACCAATCAGAAGACAGAGTTTAGCCTCAGCGATATGGATGCCAGATTATTACCGTCAGTTACAAATAAATAAATAAATAAATAAATAAAGTCAACAGTGGTTTCTATAAGTACTCTAATTGTCCTCTTCGTTATTTATTTGAATTAAAATGATAAAATTGCGAAATCATAATAATGGATGTTGATGATTATTATTTTTGTGACGCCGGTCTTCAATAATCAATCAACTCTATTTAAATTTTTGGTTTTTACCTCCCTACAAAAGTGGTCAAGGATACGTCCCAAAAGGCCCTCGTCTGTTCACACAGCTGTCTGTATGTGTCCGTCCGTCACGTTTTGATTTACAGGACAATTCGCAGGATTCGTATCTTGCATAATTTCGTATGGGCTCTAAGATGGTCAGCGGGAATATATTAGTGATCGTCCTTCTATTCCTCTACTTCATACATTACAACTCTATTGAGTATTAACCGTCTAAGATCTCATACAAGTTCATGTCAGGTATAAATCCTACAAACGCATTATATAATACTTAGATTTTACTCTCTATCTCTCTCAGAAGCCATTATCCATTTCCTCGTCTCCCAAACCCGGAGAGAGATCACAGAGAGACGTGATCTCCTAAAGTCTCCAGTTCTTCGATCTCTGTCTCTGTCTCTGTCTCAGAGTTTATCCTTAGCTCGCCTTTGGAAAGTCTCTTTAGTAAGAGAACTCTCTTGGGAAGTTCGTCGAAAGACGTTTTAAAATTGAACAAAAACAGTTGGGACCCCGGGTCTGTTTATTTTTGTGTGATGTTGCAAGTTTTTTCATTTTTAATATAATTATGTTAGCGGTGCCTTCCTGATACCATTTTTACCATATGCACACGTATATATATGTATATATATGTATGTATGCACACATGTATATATATATAAAATAAAAGGAGCCCATAAAAACGCCTAAATATAGAGAGAAAATACTATATTTTGGCGTTTTTATGGGCTTCTTTTATTTGATGTAATTCTGTTGTAACAGAACATTTTTACCAGTTACATGTATATATATATATATATATATATATATATATATATATATATATATATACTGAATATACCGTATTACCATATATGTAATTTATATATGATTTTATATATACATATATGTTGCATTATATTGTATACATAAATGTACGTTATGTATGCATGTGTATGTATGTATGTTAGATATTCCCAAGCATCGTCGACATAATGAAGGTGTTGAGTATAAACCTCTCATATGACATGATGAAAGTATATAGCGTTCAAGAAGATAAAACCAAACTCCTTGCCAGCCAGCCAAGCTCCACACCACACACCCCCCCCCCTACCCCCCCCCCCCACACGCCTTCCCCCACACCTATGAGAATGCTTGCCAGAGTGCGTTGCTTGTGATAATGATAGGTTACTCTCCTCACCGATTTTCAAGTGCGCCAAAGTTATTCTCTTGCTTGCTATTTTTGTTTTCCATGTTTGCAGTTCGTTTAGTTTGTGTTGTGCTTGTGACAGCGGCGCTGCATTGAGAAGTTTCAGTGTTGGGGAATATGGATTTAATGTTTCAGAAAATTAAATCATAGAATTTTAAATTCAGTCATCGGTGTCTTGCATGCAAGAGGATAAGTAGGATGTTTTGAGGTATTATTTTATTTAGTTATTAATATTTTATTATTCAGAAAATGAACCCTATCTATATGGAACTACAGGGGACTTTGCCTTTATTGAATTCAAGCTCCCAAAGAATATGATGGCGTTTACTTGAAAGAATTGTCAGAAAGAAGAGATCACTTATCTCAAAATATAATAATAAATGAACAAAATAGTAAATTTTACAGCTTATTTTCTTTTCTTCATCTTTTGCAGTCTTCTCTGGCCACAGTAAATGATCTTAGATCCTTAATAGTGGATTTTAGCTAAAGATGAATTCATAAAAATATTAACTAAGAAATAGGGTCTCTCCTTCCATGGTAAATATTGGCTAACGATAAGAATATGAAAATATTACAAAGAAATAAGGAACTTCCTTATGTGGTAAATATTCAGTAACGATAATAATATGAGAATATTACGAGGAAATAAGGACTTCCTTTATGTGGTAAATATTCGGTAACGATACATAATATGAAAATATTACAAGGAATAAGGACGCTTCCTTATGTGGTAAATATTCTGTACGATACTATGTGAAATATTACAGGAATACGGGGGGACGTCCTTATGTGGTAAATATTCGGTAACGATAAGAATATGAAAATATTATTACCGATAATAATATGAGAATATTACAAGGAAATAAGGACCTTCCTTATGCGGTAAATATTCGGTAACGATAAGAATTTGAAAATATTACAAGGAAATAAGGAACTTCCTTATGTGGTAAATATTCAGTAACGATAATAATATGAGAATATTACGAGGAAATAAGGACCTTCCTTATGTGGTGAATATTCGTTAACGATAATAATATGAGAATATTACAAGGAAATAAGGACCTTCCTTATGTGGTAAATATTCGGTAACAATAAGAATATGAAAATATTACAAGGAAATAAGGACTTTCCTTATGTGGTAAATATTCGGTAACCATAAGAATAAGAGAATATTACGAGGAAATAAGGACCTTCCTTATGTAGTAATTATTATCCAGAGACAGAAATATTTGTTTATAAGGTCTCATAATTTTCTCGCACCAATCCTGACTATTTTGGGTGAATAAATGCCACAGATTCTTAAACATTCTCTGGATTCTCGAGCGGTTTAAACAGCCATTTAACAGCATTCTCTAGATACTCTAGCTGTTTAAACAGCCATTTAAACAGCATTCTCTGGCAGTTTAAATAGCCATTTAAACAGCATTCTCTAGATACTCTAGCAGTTTAAACAGCCATTTAAACAGCATTCTCTGGATTCTCTAGCAGTTTAAACAGCCATTTAAACAGCATTCTCTGGATTCTCTAGCAGTTTAAACAGCCATTTAAATAGCATTCTCTGGATTCTCTAGCGGTTTAAACAGCCATTTAAACAGCGTTCTACGGAATCTCCAGCAGTTTAAACAGCCATTTAAACAGCATTCTCCAGATTCTCTAGCGGGTTAAACAGCCATTTAAACAGCATTCTCCAGATTCTCTAGCAGTTTAAACAGCCATTTAAACAGCATTCTCCGGATTCTCCAGTGGTTTAAACAGCCATTTAAACAGCATTCTCCGGATTCTCTAGCGGTTTAAACAGCCATTTAAACAGCATTCTCCAGATTCTCTAGCAGTTTAAACAGCCATTTAAACAGCATTCTCCGGATTCTCCAGTGGTTTAAACAGCCATTTAAACAGCATTCTCTGGATTCTCCGGCGGTTTAAACAGCCATTTAAACTGCATTCTCTGGATTCTCCGGTGGTTTAAACAGCCATTTAAACAGCATTCTCCGGAATCTCTAGCAGTTTAAACAGCCATTTAAACAGCATTCTCCGGATTCTCCAGTGGTTTAAACAGCCATTTCAACACCCATCGTTGAAGATAAGGTGACGACGGGTAAAAATTAGTGTCCAAACAGCCACCGACGATGTTTGTTTGCTCGAAAAGCAACTCCAGTAATCACTTGGAGGTTGTTAGTGGACTCGCTCTCAAATGTGTATTTGCTTTCGAACACCTGAAGTCAGTTCCGGAGTAAACTTGAAGTGTCGCTTGGTAAACACATTCTGCCTTCTACCCCTGACGATCAGGGATAGAGACGACGCTGGTTATAAGGGCAGAGAGAGAGAGAGAGAGAGAGAGAGAGAGAGAGAGAGAGAGTTATAAAACTTTGAACAGTGATGCCAAAAAAATTTCAGAAAGCATTGAAGACTTTCTTGATGAGAGAGAGAGAGAGAGAGAGAGAGAGAGAGAGAGAGAGAGAGAGAGAGTAGAGGTGGGGGGGTGAGGGGGGGTTGTTCCTTTAGGGGTTAAATCTAGTGATTCTAAACGTCAGTATTCAAATTGCTGTCATGATTGAGATGGCTTCAGGGAAACATATATAACTAACTTTTTTTTTTTTTTAGGAATGCTCTCATTCCAAGTTATTATTTTATCATTTCTCCTTAAGGGGGGGTTGGTTAGTTCCATGAGTAGACCTCGCGCGGTGCAGTGTAGGCATTACTAAAGGTTCTATGCAGCATCCCTAGTTATAACCCCAACTAGGGTTTATGGCAAGATGGGGTAGTTAGTTACTCCATATTTCTCATCCTTTTGAACCACTCTGAATTTGCTCGCTTTTGGAATCTTCAAAGGCATTTCTAAGAAGTGTCAAGGTACGTAGGGAGTCGTAAGTGACGTTTTGACAAATAGCGTAAAAAAGTCACTTGAGATTAGGCGAGGGAATTTTCACCTATTTCTCTAAATCTTAGTTAAATTTCCTTGAAAAGGGAGGAAGGAGGCATGAATATAGAATATAAATTCGCATTTTATACTTTTGTTAGTGTCCCATTTTAATTTTAATTTTCCTGATCTATGAGAGAATTCTCTCATATTTATCCTTAATGTGGAGTGGTCATGTTTTATTATTATTATTATTATTTCCTTGTTTTCACAGTCATCCTATTCGACTGGGTGAATCCTGCCTCCTTAGGAGTCCATCACTATTCTTACTATGTGCGCCGTTTCTAGGATCACACTCTTCTGCATGAGTCCTGGAGATATTTCAGCCTCTAGTTTTTCTAGATTCCTTTTCCCGGATCTTGGGATCGTGCCTAGTGTTCCTATGATTGTGGGTACAATTTCCACTGGCATATCCCATATCCTTCCTTATTTCTATTTTCAGGTCTTGATACGTATCCATTTTTTTCCCTTTCTTTCTCTTCAACTCTGATGTCCCATGGTTTTGCGACATCAATGAGTGATACTTTCTTCTTGACTTTGTCAATCAACGTCACGTCTGGTCTATTTGCACGTATCACCCTATCTGTTCTGATACCATAGTCCCAGAGGATCTTTGCGTGATCGTTTTCTATCACTCCTTCAGGTTGGTGCTCGTACCACTTATTACTGCAAGGTAGCTGATGATTCTTGCACAGGTTCCAGTGGAGGGCTTTTGCTACTGAATCATAGTCTCTGTTTGCACTGGTTCTGTGCAAGTGCCGGAAATTCGCTTGCTATGTGGTTTATGGTTTCATTTTACGTATTGCACTTCCTACATATGGGAGAGATGTTATTTCCATCTATCGTTCTTTGAACATATCTGGTTCTTAGGGCCTGATCTTGTGCCGCTGTTATCATTACTTCAGTTTCCTTCTTGAGCTCTCCCCTCAGTAGCCATTGCTTATTATTTTTATTATTATTATTATTATTATTATTATTATTATTTTTATTATTATTATTATTTTTTTTTTTTCCACAGTCATCCTATTCGACTGGGTGCATCCGGCCTCCTTAGGAGTCAGTCGCTTTTCTCAATATGTGCGCTGTCTCTAGTAGCACACTCTTCTGCATGAGTCCTGGAGCTACTTCAGCCTCTAGTTTTTCCAGGTTCCTTTTCAGGGGTCTTGGGATCGTCCCTAGTGTTCCTATTATTATTATTATTATTATTATTATTATTATTATTATTATTATTATTATTAGTATTATTATTATTATTATTATTAATTATAATTTACAAATTATGATTGCTTACAATTTTCAGTTTGATATTACAAGTTATAATTTGCAATTTGCAATTTATAATTTAAAATTTGCAATTTGCAATTTGAAATTTATAGTTTGCAATTTAAAATTTACAATTTGTGATTTACAACGATAGTTTACAACGTTTAATTTATAATTTGTAACTTATGATTTTTATGTTTATAGTAAACCGTAATTCTTAAAAAAAAAAAAAAAAAAAAAAACATAACATTCTCAACACTGCAAAACCAGGCCGTGGTTGGTTTGAGCTCCAAGTGCCAGCTGCAAGCATTGCTTTTGCAACAGGAGGCAAGAGCTAAATGCAGTTTATGAATAATGCCTCGGATTGAGGTCAGAATGTCATGGGGCTGTTTGTGGTTATATTTGGTAAGGGTTGAGTGTATTGTCAGTTTTTCATATTTGCTGTGATTTTTTTTATCATGATTTTTTATTATCTTAAATGTTTTCATATCAGTGGTTCCGGTAAGGGTTGAGTATATTGTTAGATTTCATATTTGCTATGACTGGATTTTATCATGTTTTTTATCATATTTTTGTTTATATTGGTATTTCTTTCATGTTATTTTCGAATGCGTTATTGTTTTACACACACACACACACACACACACACACACACACACACACACACACACACACATATATATATATAATAATATATATATATATATATATATGCGTGTGTGTGGGTTTTTTTTGCTCTCTTATAGGAGTGTTTGGCTTGATGTGAATAAATGCATACACAGATGTATAGTAGTATGTATATATAAATAAATTAATAAATAAATATATATATATATATATATATATATATATATATATATATATATATATATATATATATATATTTACTATTTATTTTTATGATATACATAGATACACATACAAACATGTATGCATTCATTTCCATATATATTACATATATATTTTATACATCTACGCATGCATTTTTTTTTCAGCATCAAGCAAACGCTTCCGAAATGAAAAAAATAAAAAAATAACTATATGACGAGAAACGCTTTTTTTCTCTCATATTAACTCTCTTCTCTCTCTCTCTCTCTCTCTCTCTCTCTCTCTCTCTCTCTCTCTCTCTCGTCTATAACCGACCTCTCGAGCCTGACCGATTAAAACATCTCGATGCCTCTGAGATAGGGCACGAAACGTCTCGGTGAAGGCACTTTGTTCCCGTTTTAGAATTCCGGAGCCTTAAGCCTACTACTGTATCCCGGCGTCTCGGGAGAGATAGTGTTACTAGATTAGCAGATACGACACGGAAAGAAGGATTCGTGGGAGGAGGAGAAGAAGAAATACATGAGGAAATGATTTTACGTTGGAGCCTTTGTGAAAATTCTCGAATGAATTTGCTCGATGAAAAGTCTTGAATAAAAAAGAATACATTATTTGTTCGATAGAATGTCTAAAATAGAAATATATATTTATTTTATAAGATGTCTAGAATAAAACATTATTTGGTCGATAGAATGTCTAAAATAGAAATATATATTTATTTTATAAGATGTCTAGAATAAAACATTATTTGGTCGATAGAATGACTAAAATAGAAATATATATTTATTTTATAAGATGTCTAGAATAAAACATTATTTGGTCGATAGAATGTCTAAACTAGAATAAAAAATTATTTGGTCGATTAGAAGACCAAAATAGGAAATAGATATATTTTATAAGATGTCTAGAATAAAACATTATTTGGTCGATAGAATGACTAAAATAGAAATATATGTTTATTTTATAAGATGTCTAGAATAAAACATTATTTGGTCGATAGAATGTGTGAAATAGAAAATTATATTCATTTGATCAACTACCTAGAATAAAAAAATCATTACTTGGTCGATAAAATGTCTAAAATAAAAAAAAATATTTATTTCATAAAATGTCTAGAATAAAAAAATTACTGCGATAAAATGTCTAAAATGAAAAACATTATTTAGTCAATAAAATGTCCAGAATAAAACATTATTTGTTCGATAAAATGTATAAAATAAAGAAATATGTTTATTTGATCAAATGCCTAGAATAAAAATCATTATTTGGTCGATAAAATGTATAAAATAAAAAAAATCATTTGTTTGACAAAATGTCTAAAATAGAAAAATATATTTATTTCATAAAATGCCTAGAATAAAAAACTAACTTACTTCGATAAAATGTCTAAAATGAAAAACATTATTTAGTCAATAAAATGTCCAGAATAAAACATTATTTGTTCGATAAAATGTATAAAATAAAGAGATATGTTTATTTGATAAAATGGGTTGAATGAAAATCATTATTTGGTCGATGAAATGTCTAGAATAGAAACATTATTTGCTTGATAAAATGTCTAAAGTAAAAATCATTATTTGTTCCGTAAAATGTCAAGAATAAAAAAAAACTTATTTAGTCGATAAACAGTCTAAAATAAATAACATTATTTGGTCGATAAAATGTCTAGAAAAAAAAAACATTATTTAGTCGATAAAATGTCTAGAATAAATAACATTATTTTTTCAGTAAAATGTCAAGAATAAATAAAAACATTATTTAGTTGATAAAATGTCTAGAATAAATAACATTATTTTGTCAGTAAAATGTCAAGAATAAATAAATAACATTATTTAGTCGATAAAATGTCTAGAATAAATAACATTATTTTGTCAGTAAAATGTCAAGGATAAATAAAAACATTATTTAGTCGATAAAATGTCTAGAATAAATAACATTAGTTGACCAATAAAATGTCTGGATTAAAAAACATAAACGGAGGTATAGTTAATTAAACGAATAAAAGGGTTTACAGCTAGGGGCCGAAGGGACGCCTACAGTGTGCCTCGTGGTGTTGCGAGTGAGGCTCCCGTCCACCCACCCCCCACCCCCATCAAATCCAGCCACTCAAGGGCATCGACAGGCAGGATTTAGCCCTGAGCTCTGAGGCTCCAAGAGATTAGCGTGAATAACCGAGATAAGGGAGCAGGAGAGGAGGGGGAGAGGATGGGAACGGGTTGGAAGTCCTACGTTTATGCATAGGATGTTAGTCCAGGAAAGCATCTTCCTAAAAGTCTCGTTTATTAGCGGCGCACCGTAGGCATTGCAAAACGCTCTCCTCAGCTTCCCTTTGGCGCCTAGTTGCAACCCCTTTCGCTTCCTTTTACCGTACCTCCGTTCGTATTCTCTATACCTTCCATCTTCCTTTCCCCTTTCAAACTTTTTTATTTTCTCTCTCTCTCTATTTTCCTCTCAGCGCTCTGAATGACCTCGTAGGTCCCAGCGCTTCGCCTTTTGGACTAAATCCTATACTATTGTTTACAAGCAAGATGGTTCATGTAATATATATATATATATATATATATATATATATATATATATATATATATATATATATATATATATATATATATATATATATATATATATATAACGTGCGCAGGCACGAACTCACTCACACACATATATATACGCACACACACACACATACATACATACATATACATATAAACACACACCACACACACCCACACACACATATATATATATATATATATATATATATATATATATATATTTATTTTTTGGTGTGTGTATATATATGTATATATGTATGTATGTATGTGTGTGTGTGCGTATATTATGTGTGTGTGAGTGAGTTTCGTGCCTGCGCACGTTAAAAAAAAAAAAAAAACAAAAAAAAAAAAAAAAAAAAAAAAGGTCGTACTTAAGGAGTGAATTACCCAGCCAACACATATCAGCTTCGTAGGGCAATAACTTTTTAACGAGTTTCTGTACCAAATTGAGAAAGGTGAGGAGCGTCACTTCGGAGGAAGAGATTTCCGGTCTATCGAATCAGCTCCTGAAATTGGGTACTTGGCCTCTCTCATATTGGATAGGCTCCTGCCTATCTGGGCAGTTGCCTGGTCTTTAATATACCCTGTTATTAGTGTGTCAAGGTTTGACGCGTAGTAATGAGCACTGTATTAATAGTAATAATAATAATAATAACTAATAATAATAATAATAATAATATTAAATGATAATGATATAATGTTTTTCATTAAAACAAATTGCAGCTGTTTCAACATAATTAATTCAAAATAGTGTTTTTGTATTTTTAATTATACATCCATATTTGATCAAACATTTTTACATAAAAGTCTCCTTGCTAACTATACTAATAATAATAATATATATATATATATATATATATATATATATATATATATACATACACATATTATATATATATATATATATATATATATATATATATATATACATACAAACGAATAACGAATATTTAAGAAATAATAATAATGATTATAATTGAAAAAGAAACCCACAAAAATACTGTGTATAACGTGTTTACTTATAAGTATTTTCATTTTATTTTACTCAAATGTGAGTATAAAATAAAAGTAAATACTTATAAGTAAACACTTTATACACAGTAATTTTGTGGGTTTATTTTTCAATCTTCAGAAAAAAACTGAAAGAAGTGGTTGTTTGGTAATAATAATAATAATAATAATAATAATAATAATAATACTCATAAATAGTAATAATAATAAAATAAAAATAATAATAATAATAAGAATAATAATAATAATAAAAATAATAATAATAATAATAATAATAATGAATAATAATAATCATAATAATATAAAATAATAATAATAATAATAATAAAAAGAACTAATAATAATAAGTAAAAATAATAATAATAATAATAATAATAATAATAATAATATAAAATAATAATAATAATAATAATAACAGGAAAACATGAATTAAACACAATGTTAATTAAAAATAACTAAGAAAATAGAAAAAATGAAAACTAGAATAAAACATTGTTTTCGACTTGTCAAACTACAGAGAGAGAGAGAGAGAGAGAGAGAGAGAGAGAGAGAGAGAGAGAGAGAGAGAGAGAGAGAATATAGCAACCCCCACCCTTTTGTGACTAGTTGAATCAACTAGCATCGCAATTAATTCCATTTCGTTCAATATCTTTTCCGTTTCGTTCTTAATCGTGAATCTTATAACTTTGTCGACGACGTTTCGTCAGCTGGTCGGTTTAACTGGGTTTAGTATATCGGTTCATGTTAGTGTTTTCTTACCTGTGTTCATTATGTTGGTTTGTGTCAAGAGATTTAATTTTTACCTGGGTTTATTTTTTCGTGTATGTAAGCAGGTATTTTTCCTTACCTGTGACGAATATCTTGGTTTATGTTGAGTTTCGTTTTACCTTGGTTTATTATTTTGGTTTTTTAAACGTTTTTTTTTTTTTTTTTTTTTTTTTTTTTTTTTTTTTTTTTTCGTTTTTTTTTTTTTTTTTTTTTTTTCCTTTACCTGTGTTTGCTATATTGGTTTATGTCAAGATTATTTTTACCTGTGTCTGCTATATTGGTTTATGTCAAGATTATTTTTACTGGGGTTTATGTTCTTGCTTTATGGTAGGTTTATTTTTTTACATGGGTTTATTATCTTAGTTTTGTCAAGAACTTTATGTTGTACCTGGGTTTATTATCTTGGTTTTGACAAGAGATTTATTTTTACCTGGTGGGTTTATTATCTTGGTCAAACACATTCCACTAAATAGGCACTCAGTCATGCATATACTATGTGCGTATATATGTATGTATGTATATATGTACGCATGTGTACATATATATATATATATATATATATATATATATATATATATATATATATATATATATATATACACACACATATATATGAATATAATGCATGTACGAGTGTATCTCACAACCTTCAATTATCACTTTCACTTGCTCTTCGTAAATCGAAAATTTTACAGATCAGAAATATTTTTCTGCAATATAATTTGTTCTTTTTACCAGTCGACAATATCTGGCCCCACTAATTTTCCTTCTTCTTCTTCTTCTTCTTCTTCTTTCTTCTTCTTCTTCTTCTTCAATTTTTATAACGCTCGGTATCGTTAGAGTCAGACTTTGGAAGTTGTTGCAGCAAAAAAAAAAAAAAAATATTGGGAATCGTGACTTGAAAATGATTCCTTGCCGGAACTGCATCGGTTTCCAAGAAATAGTCCTTGCCGAAACTGTGGTTGAACCATTAATAAATAAGTGGGTTAAACATAAGTATACACACACACACACATATATATATACACATACATACATACGTACTTTATATGTATGTATATATATACAGTTATCATTGTAGCTGTTCATCTTTTGTTTTCGTTTTTGTTCGTGGCTGATTGTGAAGATGATCAGGTAATACCGTAGTGAGAGAGAGAGAAGAGAGAGAGAGAGAGACAGAGACAGAGAGAGAGAGAGAGAGAGAAGAGAAGTTTTATGGGTATTTCATCTCTTTGGGATGAGTATTACCTCATTGAGGTCCTCCAGAGAGAGAGAGAGCGAGAGAGAGAGAGAGAGAGATTTTATGGGTACTTCATCTCTTTGGGATGAGTATTACCTCATTGAGGTCCTCCACCAGAGAGAGAGAGAGAGAGAGAGAGAGAGAGAGAGAGAGAGAGAGAGAGAGTACAGCAATGACTATTAAAAATGAATGCAAGTTAGTTTCACTCCTTGTCCATATATGGGGTACATTTATAAATAGGTATTTTTTTCCTTTCTCCTTTCTTGCTTTCTTTAATATTCACGCGCAATATCAGATTGATCTTCCTCGACATTGTCATCTTCGATCTCGAGATGATATTTCAGAATAGGAATCCTGGAATATTGTCCAGTTACAAAGGTGGATCGTTGGGGTCTCTCTCTCTCTCTTCTTGATTGTGTGTATACATGTGTATATATATATATATATATATATATATATATATAATATACATACTACATTATGTATATGTATAATATTACTACACATATATGTCATATATATATATATATATATATATATATATATACATACATAAATTATGTATATGTATATATACTACATCATATATGTACATATATATATATTATATATATGAGTACATACATAAATATATATATATATATATACATATTATTCTATATATCTATATATATATATATATATATCTATATATATATATCATATTCATACATTATTTGTATATGTATTGTATATACTATACATATATTGTACGTATATATATATATATATATATATATATATATATATATAGATATATATACATATATATATATACATAAAATTATGTAT
Source organism: Macrobrachium nipponense (assembly GCF_015104395.2). Lineage (NCBI taxonomy): Eukaryota > Metazoa > Arthropoda > Malacostraca > Decapoda > Palaemonidae > Macrobrachium > Macrobrachium nipponense. Next base: position 1,200,157 of record NC_087206.1, on the reverse strand, counting down.
ATGTATATACTACTACTATATATCGTACATATATATATATATATATATATATATATATATATATATATATATGTGTGTGTGTATATATATATATATATATATATATATATATATATATATATATATATATATATATATATATATATATATATACACACATATATATATATATATATATATATATATATATAATATGTATATATATATATATATATATATATATATATATATATATATATTTATAATAGTATGTCGTTCATGTTGACTCATGCCTCATAACGCTGGCTAATAGATTTTCTAATTTGATAAGAAAAAAAAAAAAAATGGAAATAATCATGTCAACTTCAATTTAGCTCCAAGAAAATAAGACTTGGTTACGGTATAATCTTGCAAGATTTAGCAACGTGGAAAAAAAACCAACAACGACCAGGTAATTGGGGGACTTGTCTTTAACTCGACCATTTGTTTTCAGACTGTGCCATTTTGTACGTAAATTGCAGGGTCAATGGAGGTCACCGAAGTCATTTTGCATCATTGTTGAATGTACGCTGGAATCGACTGTCAAATTTCTTTTTTGACAAATGTCGCTTTTAACACGCCATCTTGTCTTGCCAGCTGTTTACGTGTTACGGGCGGGTTTTTGGATTTGGTTAATCATAATAGTATGCATGGGCGTGGATTCTACGTCAGTCATCGTTTCTCAGGGGGAGCTGATGGGCGTGTCGTTACTCATTTGGGGCGTCAGTGGGGAATTCGTCATTTATTTATTTATTTATTTTTTTTGCGAAGGTGGGGAGGGAGGGCCAGTTATCCTGCATTGTGTGTGTATGTGTGTGTTTTATTTTTTATTTATTTATATTTTTTTAGCAGTATTTTTAATCTACTTTTTTTAGTTCTTTTTCCGAATTCTCATAACAGACTCGGTGGCTAGAATATAATCATGTATTATTTATAAGAAAATATTTGAGTAACTGATACGTGTACCGCAACAGACCTTTGCTCCTTATAGAAGTAACTGGAAGTAACAAGTTTCTTTTCATATATAACTTATGCAGATACGTGAAGAGCATTTAAAAAAATGTCACCCCGTCCCACACCCGTACTGCCCCGCAGGGGGGTTGGAGGGGGGGTTGGGGGCCAGGGGGGTTTTTTTGGAGCTCAGTAGACCTCAACGCGGTGGGACTGTAGGCATTACTTAAGGTTCTTTGCAGCGTGCCTCATTACTTTTACAGTACCTCCTTTCGCATTCTTTTTCTTCCATCTTACTTTCCTGAACCCTCTTCTGACACTTGATTCATAGTGGAGCTGCCTTGAGGTTTTCCTATTACACCTGTCAGACCACTTACTCTCATTTTCCGTTTCAGTGCTGAATGACCTCGTAGGTCCCAGTGCTTGGCATTTGGCCTGAATAGCGTATTCAATCAATCACGCCCGTACTGTGAAAGGTTAGTTGAAATATTACGTTAAATGTTTTTGAAATTAAACGGGAAGTATTTTATTTTCTCACACAGTATTACATAGAGTCGTGTCATGTCTTCAGAAGGACTTTTTTTCTTCTTTTTTTAGCGGGAGGGATAAGTGGGTGGGGGGGGGGTCATGGGGCATCTCACGCGTCTCACTGTATAGCCATTAGCGAACGTTCTTTGCCGAGTCCCATCGGACCTTAGGTTGCAACCCATTTCATTCCTTTTACTACACCTCCGTTCATATTCGCTGTCCTCCATCTTGCTATCCTCTTGTCACACTTTCCAGACCTGCTTGACCTTCAGCGCTGAGTGACCTTGAATGACCTGATAGGTCCCAGCTGCTGGCCTTTGACTTGAATTTTGTAATTCCGTTGTTTTCGATACATGTGGTTCAATGCATCTAGTTGATTTTGATATTTATTTGTATTTTCGTTGCTTGAAGTCTTTGTGAAGACTTTGAAGAATGTGAATTTGGATTTTGGATTAGTTTTAAAGTAGAGAAATGAAACGCTTATTTCTGGGGTTAACTTTGGAATTCTCAAATCCACATGAACAGGTTCAGTAGACTAAGTACTTTATTCGTAAATATTCTCTTTATTTATAACAAAAACATTTTTAAAAAACGATGACTTTGCTCGTAAATATGAATTTTATTCATAAAACATTTTTAAAAATGAGTACTTTACTCTTAAATATGACTTCTTTCTAAAATAAAATTTTTAAACAAGTACTTTGTTCGTAAATATGACATATTTATAACAAAAACATTTTTAAAATGAGAACTTTACTTGTAAATATGGCTTTTATTTATAAAAAAAATAATTTTTGAACGAGTACTTTACTCGTAAATATGACTTCTTTCTAAAAAAATTTTTAAACAAGTACTTTGCTCGTAAATATGACATATTTATAACAAAAACATTTTTAAAACGATGACTACTTGTAAATATGACTTTTATTTATAAAAAAAATAATTTTTGAACGAGTACTTTACTCGTAAATATGACTTTTATTTATAACAAAAAAATATTTAAGAACGAGTACTTTACTCGTAAATATGACGTTTATTTATAAGAAAATAAAAAAACAAGTACTTTATTCGTAAATATTACTTTTATTTATAAAAAAAATGTTTAAAAAATCGAGTAAATTACTCGTAAACTTGACTTTTATTTATAACAAAATAAAAAAATTGAGTACTTTACTCGGAAACATGACGTTTATTTATAAAAAAAAATAAATAAAGAGTAATCGTAAATACACTTTTATTTATAACAAAATAAATTTTAAAAACGAGTACTTTACTCGTACATTTAATTATAAAAAAATTTAAAACGAGTACTTTACTGATAAATATTAATTTTATTTATATAAAAAAAATTCTAAGACGAGAAACATAATCATATTTGATCATCTAGCAAGTATTTTCTATCATGTCGGGAGACAACAGATAATCATATTTGATCATCTAGCAAGTATTTTCTATCATGTCGGGAGACACCAGATAATCATATTTGATCATCTAGCAAGTATTTTCTATCATGTCGGGAGACAAAAATAAAAATAAGAAATAAAATAATATAAAAATAAACACGAAAAGGAAGACACACACACTGTTATTCCATCTCTGGCCAGGAGGGAGAAATATGTGAGTTCGTGACCGAGTGAAAAATGAGACGGCGAAAAGAATCCTTGCTTTTGTTTTTGCCCCAAATTTCCTCTCGTTTTACGTAGGAGAATGCATTTCCATTCTAACGAGAGAGAGAGAGAGAGAGAGAGAGAGAGAGAGAGAGAGAGAGAGAGAGAGAGAGAGAGAGAGAGAGAGTCCAACGTTCTACTTCTGTTTTTTCCCTTTGTTAATTTGGGATTTTTTCATTTAGAGAAAGAGAAAGAGAGAGAGAGAGAGAGAGAGAGAGAGAGAGAGAGAGAGAGAGAGAGAGAGAGAGAGAGAGAGAGAGAATGTCCAACGTTCTACTTCTGTTTTTTTTCCCTTTGTTAATTTGGGATTTTTTCATTTAGAGAGAGAGAGAGAGAGAGAGAGAGAGAGAGAGAGAGAGAGAGAGAAAGGCAATCAAAAGCACGTGTAAATTTTAAACCTTGTTAAATTGGAGTTTGTTTTATTCTAGAGAGAGAGAGAGAGAGAGAGAGAGAGAGAGAAATCACCATTACTGAGGGACGCGAATATGAGCTTTTTTTTTTCTTCCCACCTGTAAAGGTAACCTCATTAACTTCAATACTTCTGTTTTTTTAAGAAGCATTTCGGGATGAGGTTGCTAGGGGGCGGGGGGGGGGGGGTGGGGTGTTGAGGGGGAGTGTTTTAAGGGTGTTTATGGGCCAACGTTTTGGCCATTTTTTTTGGTGGCTACCAGATATCACAGTCTCTCTCTCTCTCTCTCTCTCTCTCTCTCTCTCACTGTATATATATATATATATATATATATATATATATATATATATATATATACATGTGTGTAAACAACTGTATGTGTATATAAACACACACATATATATATTTTATATATATATATATATATATATATATATATATAAACATGTGTGTGTGAAACTGTATATTTTATATATATATATTATATATATATATATATATATATATATATATATATATATTATATATATATACACGTCCGAATTGAATGTAGTGTTCCCTGGAATTCAGTACTACAAAGGGGGAGGGAGAGAAACACAAGATATGCATTTTTTGGATCATCTCTTGCTCTTTTAAAACAACCAAAACACACACTTGGACAAACATAAGAATTTCGCTTCATTCACGTCTCGGGGAGAGAGAGAGAGAGAGAGAGAGAGAGAGAGAGAGAGAGAGAGAATGCTTTGGGACGAGAGGGTGAACACGTTCGTTTAGCTCCATACTTCGTCATTATGTCTGGCAACCTCCTGCAGGTGGTGTCGCATGTTTGATGAAGATGCTGCGTCAAGAAGCCTCGTATGAAATGAGTCGTGGCCTTCCTGGGTAATCAGCTTTCTGATGTGCAAATGAAACGCCTGAACGCGGCCAAGAATCGAGGAATAAATAAATGAAGGGAGGGAGGCGGGTGACAAGTGAGTGGCGTCTCGTGATGGTCCGGTTTTGGGAAGTAGGTTAGCACTGTCTTCGGAAGGTGTTAGATTTGCCGTTGTTAATTGTAAGATTTTTTCGTTGGAAGGCGTTGATATTGTCATTGGAAATCGTTTGAGTCGTTAGAGTTGCCGTTGAAAATGGTTAGAGTTGTCATTGAAAATGGTTGTCATCGAAAATGTTAAAAATCTTCCTATAAAATTGTTAAAATTGTTATTGAAGATGGTTGTCATCGAAATTGTTAACAATGTTCGTTGGAAATTGCTAAAATTGTCATTGAAAATGGTTGTCATCGAAAATGTTAAAAATGTTCATGGAAAATTGTTAAAATTGGCTTTGAAAATTGTCAGAAGGGTCATTGAAAATTGTTAAAATTATCATAATTTTTTTTTTTTATTTTACTTGGAAATTGTTAAAATTGTTATCGAAAATTATGAAAATTATAACTGAAAAGTGTTAAAATTGTCATCGAAAATTAACAGAATTATAATTGACAATTATTAAAATTACATAATTGAAAATCGTTAAAATTTTATCGAAAATGATTAAGATTGTCATTGAAAATGGTTAAAAAATTGTAATTGATAATGTTTAAAAATAGTCGTTGAAAAATTTTTAAAAATTGTCATTGAAAATGGTTAAAAATAGTAATTGAAAATGGTTAAAAATTCCGTTGAAAATGGTTAAATATAGTAATTGAAAATGGTTCAAAATTCCGTTGAAAATGGTTAAAATTGTAATTGAAAATGCTTAAAAATATACCATTGAAAATGGTTAAAGTTGTCATTAAATATTTAAGCTTTATTTAAGCTTAGTTTCCAGTAACTAGGATAATTTTGCATTTTGGGATTTCCATGATCCTTTTTTTAGTATTTCCTGGAAGCATATTTTGGGCAATTTTATTAGCTCTTTTATGACTTATAGCTCTCAAAATGCGTGCGCTGACATGTGAAACTCACTGTACTGTTTCCTTTACGCAAATCCCACACAATTTCTTTTATTGTGTTTGTTTTACTTTTGTTAATTCTGGGTCTGTTTCACCTGAGAGAGAGAGAGAGAGAGAGAGAGAGAGAGAGAGCTGAAAGTCTTCCTCTTCGTTTGATGTTTGTTTAACAATGCACGGCATTAGTTAAACGTTTTGTTCAACTACCGTAAAACGCTTCTCAAGGGTTTAATTACTCTTTGCTGAGATAAGAAAAAAAATTGCTTTTGCAAGAAAAAAATGCTCTTGCAAAAAAAGGAGTTAAAATTGAAGGCAATGCTTCAACTAAAATACTTTAGAGAAGGAATGTTAAAAAAAAAAATACGAAACAGACAAAATATTCTGTTTCTGTAACATTTTTTGGTGTATTGTTAATGTTCGAAAACTCACATACTAAAAAAAATCTATATAAATTCTTTATTTCCGGACAGACAGGCTAGGGTAAATCATGAACTCCTTTTTTTTAGACATCCCAACAGTTCAAACTTACTAATGTCAAAGGCACATTCAGGTCAAAGGTCAAATGCGTTCGAAAATCAAAAGTGGCGTGAACCATTCAAAAAATATTTTGGGGGGAATTTATGTCGTATCCTGTGATCCACAGTAACTGCTTTGTACAGATTTCAAGTGTGGTAATGCTTCTTATTTATTTATTTATTCTTATGTTGCTTTCATCGTTACTTCTGTGCCAAACCTCTCTTGTGGTCCTGTGTGGCTTCACATGACCTGGGATTCGACATAATTTGAAATTTGAACGACGCAAATTAAATGAATGATAAATGGACATCTGAGTTTGTATTGTCAGGACAAGAGGTCAGATATTACGAGTGAATGACAGTCTCTCTCTCTCTCTCTCTCTCTGTTTTTAGATACTTTCTTGATTCCTGTATACATGTCGGGAGTGATATTCTTCAACATTGATAACATTAATACTTCTCTCTCTCTCTCTCTCTCTCTGTGTGTGTGGATGTGTGTGTGTTTGTCTGTATATCGCATATGTGTATTTGTGTATGTGTGTCTTTCTCTTGTCATCCTTTATTGTAGGACTCGCCATTCCTCCACGGAAGCAGGTGGTGCACTGTCAGCTGTCAATATCGTCCGCGAATAGATCATCTTGGAGGCATTGTCCTCTGGAAATTCCAGGCTGCTGGAACCCCGCTATTGTCTTCCCCGTCCAGCACTGTGACCTCAGAAGATAATAAATCCTTTACTCAGTGACCTTACATATACCTTCACACTATTTTTTGGCATATATATCAGTAATCATTATTTCTTAGAATAATAGCTTACAATTTTTTTATTATTATTATTTATACATTTTTCTTTTCATTGTTTGGTCACAGTTTTCAAGTGTTAAATTGATAAGACAGGAAATGCTAAAGGATTATGGACTTTCTGAAAATCACATTTTATTTTTGTTTTAATGCACCCGTGACCCAATTATCTTATATTATCCTTTCTATTCTTTTGAAATTTAACAAATAACTTTGAAACTTCTCTGTACAAACGATTACAAAGGAAATCAAGAGAAGCCCCTCTACGTGAGCAGTATTCTCTCTCTCTCTCTCTCTCTCTCTCTCTCTCTCTCTCTCTCTCTCTCTCTCTCTCTCTCTCTCTCTCCCGGAGCAGGTTGAAACTGACTCACTTGATACCAGTATCAGATGGCAGTACTGCAGAACTAGGGAGGAGAGAGGGAGCGGGTGGTATGGAATTGGTAAATAAAAGGGGAAGCGCATTAACTAGAGTATGAAGGACAGAAGGGGAGAGATAGAGAGAGAAAGAGAGAGAGAGAACAATAAACGGGGGAGAGGAAAATAAAAGGGACTGAAGAAAAAAATGGAGAGAACAATCAGTGCTAATGAAAAGAAGACTATTGATAATGAGAGGCGGGGGATTATATATGCTCTCTCTCTCTCTCTCTCTCTCTCGTCTATCTCTCTCTCTCTCTTCTCTTCTGCTCTCTCTCTCTCTCTCTCTCTGTCCCCTTTTTCACGAGGTACTTGGCGTTCTGGTCTATCTGGGTCCCTGCTGAGTTTAGCTGGTATAAATGATTTGCGTAATATCATTTTTGCTTTCAGTTAGGGAAGTTGCACTGTAGTGCAAGAAATTCTTTAAGTTTCTGTTTCTGGTTTGCGATATCACCACACACACATAGATTACACACACACACACACACACACACACACACACATATATATATATATATATATATATATATATATAATATATAACTATATATATATATTCTGCTATACACTGAACCTCTAAATATTTCCTGCAGTATCTCCCAACTTGCCTGTCTAACTTCTCTAACTCTGCCTTGACCTCAGTCTTCCCTTGACAGGCCAATACTCGCAACGCTAGTCATAGTATTGATTGTTTTCGGTCACCAAGTGATAATAATAATAACTAATAATAATAATAATAATAATAATAATAATAATAACTAATAATAATAATTAATAATCAATTGAAAGGAGTACCTTAGGCTCCTCCTAGAAGTATGACCACTTCACCTGACGGGTCATATCTCCTGTAACTTCCAAACCTTCGGCAGCTTGGAATAGGACCAAGATCTTGTCTGGGACAGGATACAAAAGGGGGAATATACTATCGCCCTCCTCGACGCGAAGCTGAGGACGCGAAACGATCCTGCAGATGTTACTTGCCTCTGCTCCCCATCAGAAAAAAGGCTTGTAAAAGGAAAAGCATTCCCATGTATTTTCCCTCCTCCTCCTCCTCCTCCTCGTGGCCACATTGTGACGCTGCAAATGCCAACATGATATTGACGGAGGGTTTGATAGCCAAGCACATGACGAAATCATTTCAATAGCATTCTTTCTCTTTTTATTTATATATAGATATTAGGGATATTTTTATAGATTTTTTTAGGTTTTGCATATTTTTTGTAGATTTCATAGATATTGTTATATATATATACAGATTTTTTTTTTTACAAATTTCATACATATTTTTTTTATATAATTTTTTTTTTTAGATTTTTAGATATCTTTATAGATTTCATAGCTATTTTTCATAGCTTTCATAGGTATTTATTTTTTATATTGATATTATATGTGTTTTTTTATACATTTTATAGTTCTTTTTGCAGATTTTACGGACGTTTGTGAATGGACATTTAAGTGAATATTTGGGCAGCGCAAACTG
>NC_087206.1:1176447-1188947 GCF_015104395.2 Macrobrachium nipponense | reverse complement strand
TTTCAGATATTGCCCAGTGCTCTGTTCTCGATGTTGACGCAGTCCTCTATACTTAGTAGTCCTCTCCCTCCTTCCTTTCGTGTTATGTATAGTCTGTCCGTATTTGCTCTTGGGTGTAGTGCTTTGTGTATTGTCATATGTTTCCTGGTTTTCTGATCTATGCTGCGAAGTTCTGCCTTCGTCCATTCGACTATTCCAGCGCTGTATCTGATTACTGGCACTGCCCATGTGTTTATGGCTTTTATCATATTTCCGGCGTTGAGTTTTGACTTAGAGTATCGCCTTGAGTCTCTGCATATATTCTTTCCTGATCGTGTCCTTCATCTCTTGGTGTTTTATATCCCCTGCTTCCATTATTCCCAGGTATTTGTATCCAGTCTCATCTGTGTGTTTGATGTTGCTCCCATCTGGTAGCTTTATCCCTTCAGTTCTCGTTACTTAGCCTTTTTGTATGTTGACTAAGGCGCATATTTCTATTCCAAACTCCATCCTGATGTCCCCAGATACAATCCTTACAGTCTGGATTAGGGTATCTATTTCCTTGATGCTCTTACCATACAGCTTGATGTCGTCCATGAACATCAGATGATTGATTCGTTGCCCTCTTTTCTTGAGTTGGTACCCCGGCATCCATCTTCTGTAGTACTTTTGTCATGGGAATCATGGCTACTGCGAAGAGTAGTGGGGACAGTGAGTCGCCCTGGAAGATCCCTCTCTTTGATATTAAACTTCTGCTAGTCTTATTCCAGAGCTTGTAAGTATTGTATTCCAGTTGCGCATTGTATTATTATTATTATTTTTTTTTTTTTTTGCTCTATCACAGTTCTCCAATTCGACTGGGTGGTATTTATAGTGTGGGGTTTCCGGTTGCATCCTGCCTCCTTAGGAGTCCATCACTTTTCTTACTATGTGTGCCGTTTCTAGGATCACACTCTTCTGCATGAGTCCTGGAGCTACTTCAGGACTCATGCAGAAGTTTTTTCTAGATTCCTTTTCAGGGATCTTGGATCGTGCCTAGTGCTCCTATGATTATGGGTACGATTTCCACTTGCATATCCCATATCCTTCTTATTTCTATTTTCAGATCTAGATACTTATCCATTTTTTCCCTCTCTTTCTCTTCAACTCTGGTGTCCCATGGTATTGCGACATCAATGAGTGATACTTTCTTCTTGACTTTATCAATCAACGTCACGTCTGGTCTTTTGCACGTAATCACCCTATCCGTTCTGATACCATAGTCCCCAGAGGATCTTTGCCTGATCGTTTTCTATCACTCCCTCAGGTTGGTGCTCGTACCACTTATTACTGCATATATTCTTTCTGATCGTGTCCTTCATCTCTTGGTGTTTTATATCTCCTCCTTCCATTATTCCCAGGTATTTGTATCCTGTCTCATCTATGTGTTTGATGTTGCTCCCATCTGGTAGCTTTATCCCTTCAGTTCTCGTTACTTTGCCTTTTTGTATGTTGACTAAGGCGCATATTTCTATTCCAAACTCCATCCTGATGTCCCCAGATACAATCCTTATTATTATTATTATTATTATTATTATTATTATTATTATTATTATTATTATTATTATTTGGATAATGTGTCATGTCATTTAAAAGATTTTGGATACTGTTTCATGTCCTTTGTGTAACTAATTTTCAGTTACCTTGTAACTTCCTACGTTAATGACAGATGAACTAATAATTAAATAATAAATACATTTATATATTTTTTAGCTTGCTTCTCTGGGTAAGTTCTGTAAAACACTCAGGCACACGACCAGTTCGTTGTTTAAACATTTCTAAGAGTTATTTCTTGAGGAAAACCTTTCCAGTATTTTTTTTTCTTTTCTATGAAGGTGGTGTATGTTCACGAACTCTCCATTTTCCTTCTGCTCGTTTTCTTTTCCTCCCAAATTTCTAAAATATATATATATATTATATTTTTAAACTGCTTAAATTATGTTAGGCTATTATTTTCGTGCGCTGCTGCCTTTTTCAGCAGTGGATTTTTTAAAAAACTTTTCTTTTTTATTTAGCGATTTTTTTCTTAAGATATTGCGACACTAGTTAACATCATCGTAATTATTTCACTGCGTGTCAAAACTAAAATATCAATATGACCTCCCTCTCGAAAGTAATTAATATAGATATGACATACGTCAAGAGGAATTCTCTCTCTCTCTCTCCTCTCTCTCTCTCTCTCTCTCTCTCTCTCTCTCTCTCTCTCATACGAGCTCTGCTGTGGCATTGGCATTAATTCGAATGTTTGAGTTTATTTTCACAAAAGAAATCTGCTTGGGTAAACTGTTGCGCATTTGGATCAATCAACTATTCCATTTGGATGAAGAAAACTTGACTCAATTCTAATCCACTTTTGTGTTTCCAGTCACGGATGCCTCTCTCTCTCTCTCTCTCTCTCTCTCTCTCTCTCTCTCTCTCTCCTCTCTCTCTCTCTCTCAAGTACTGATGGACAAGGAATGATTTCTCTCTCTCTCTCTCTCTCTCTCTCTCTCAAGTACAGATGGAAACTGGAAATGATCTCTCTCTCTCTTTCTCTCTCTCTCTCTCTCTCTCTCTCTCTCTCTCTCTCTCTCTCTCTCTCTCTCAAGTACCGTTGGAAACAGGAAGTGATTGGGTATTTTGAAACGTTTATATTAGTAATACATATTTTAAAAGCATTACCAATAAAGAATTGTTACTTGTTTTGTAAAATAAAAACATGAAAGGCATTTTCTTGTCGTTTCTCTGATATTATTTAAACAATAGTCTCTAAATTCACTTCTCATGAAAATCCACAAACGAAAATATTTTTCTCCAGCTTCGAGGAGGTTCCATTTGTTCCTTGTTTAACCACATACCTTTTTTTTATTCGGAAAATTTGTGTTTCCCAGCTGATGGTTGGGAGGGGCTGGGGGCTTTGGGGGGGGGAGGGGGGGATAAGGGGGGTGGAGGGCAGGGAGCAGGGGACCACATTATATGAAAAATGAACAACTCTATTGTTCTCGTTACAATAAACAGTCATTGTATGAATCCCAAGAAGAGAGTGGATGAATGTCTTCAGCCAAAGAATGTTGGAGTTTGTATTGCTTTACCCCACATGTCCTAGGAATTGGCATTCAAGACGATCTCTGTGTGTGTCTTTTTTTTTATTTTATCTTTTGAATAATTTTGCAATTAGAATGGCACCTCTCTCTCTCTCTCTCTCTCTCTCTCTCTCTCTCTCTCTCTCTCTCTCTCTCTCTCTCTCACTGCAAGCTTTTATTGTCGAAAGAGTAGGTCAGGTTTTACGATTGAATGAAAATCTGTCTGTTTATATATGCATTTCGTCTCTCTCTCTCTCTCTCTCTCTCTCTCTCTCTCTCTCTCCTCTCTCTCTCTCTCTCTCTCTCTCTCGGGCCACCCATGCTGTGACTCGACACAAGCACTTTAGAATTTTATGGAAACAGTTCCATACGGGCCAGTTCATCGCCCTACGCGGGATCAAACGCATTTTTTGTCCTTTGTGAGCAGAGACAGAGACTCCCTCACGACCGAGCAAACAAATACACTCACTAAACGAACACTTAACGGTTCTCGAAGTTGTTGTTGTTGTAGTTGTTGTAGTTGTTGTAGTGATCGAGATAGAAAGCTCTCCCTGCCTGCCCGCATGTTGGTACATGCAAATGACTTAAAAGCATTATATACTCGCCAAGGGTTACTGTGGACCAGAACCATTTTGAGAGGTGTTTGTTTTTCGTCTGCGGAGGAAAGAGAGAGGCGGGACATTTCTCCTGATTTGTTGTCAAGATGTCGGAAACTTGTCGCACACATGTTGCAGATATATTTACTATAAGTCAGCAACTTGTTGGTTTGTCGCAGATATGTTTTCTACAAGTCAGCAACTTTTGGTTTGTCTCAGATATGTTTTCTACAAGTCAGCAACTTGTTTGGTTTGTCGCAGATATGTTTTCTATCAAGTCAGCAACTTGTTGGTTTTGTCGCAGATATGTTTTCTACAAGTCAGCAACTTGTTGGTTTGTCGCAGATATGTTTTCTACAAGTCAACAACTTGTTGGTTTGTCGCAGATATGTTTTCTACAAGTCAGCAACTTTTGGTTTGTCGCACATATGTCGCAGATATATTAGTTACAAGTCAACAACTTATTGGTATTCCAAAACTAGGCTTATAATGACGGCAACTTATCACACACATGTCACAGATATCTTGATTACAAGTCAGTAACTTGTTGGCAGTTTGGAACAAGTGCCTTATATGATGGCAAGTTATCCCACAAATGTCACAGACATGTTAAATACAAGTCAGCGACTTATTGGTAGTCAAAAAAAGCACTATATATGACCAGGCAACTTGTGACACACGTCACAGATATGTTAAATACAAGTCAGCGACATATTGGTAGTCCAACAAGTGCTATTTATGACGGCAATGTCACACACATGTCACAGACATGTTAAATACAAGTCAGCAACTAATTGGTAGTCCCAAAGGCAACTTTTCCCACATATGTAACGGACATGTTAAATACAAGTCAGCGACATATTGTTAGTCCAACAAGCCCTATTTATGACCAGGCAACTTGTCAGATACACATGTCACAGATATGTTACATACAAGTCAGGGGCTTATGCAACAGCAACTTGTCACACACATGTCACATACATGTTAAATACAAGTGACCGACTTATTGGTAGCCCCAAAACGAGTGCTTTTATACGACTTCGAGCCATTTTCCAAAAACGTGCTCACCACTAACGGTCGTTGACTTGTTTTCAAGTTGTCTGTGACATGTGTCTGATGTTTCCAACATGTTTGAAACATGTTTGCTGTAGTGTGGACGCACCTTAATGTTGTTGTTATCACTGTGGCTATCACGTTTGTTGTTTGTTCTGCCTTAATATTACCCTTGGTGCTCTGTTGTTGCCTCTTTCAGGGTCCATGTTTTTGTGCTGCCGTAATATTGCCCTTGGTAGTTTGTTTTTACTCTTTTTCAGGGTCCATGTTGTTGCATATGACAAGTCCTCAATCCAGGTGGTATACAATCCTATTCAAAATCCTATTCAGAATCCTATTCAGTCCTCCTTGTAGGACGATTTCAAGTAATCCTCTCCCAGCGCTCAGGGGCGGATCTTCAAACATCGCGTGAAAGTCCCAGGCTGACGTCCTCAAGCAACCAATCCTCTTTTAGTACTTATGGTTATTTGCTGACAGTATTAGGGGGACATTTCGGTCCTGCATTTCGTCTTCTCTTGGGGGTGGCGCACGCCCTCCTTTGACCTTGGCGTTTGTGGCGAAATGGGTCAAGGTCAGCTTGAATTATTTTTATTTTTATTTATTTATTTATTTATTTACTTATTTATTTATTTACTTATTTATTTACTTATTTACTTATTTATTTATTTATTTATTTATTTATTTATTTACTTATTTACTTATTTATCTATTTACTTATTTTTTTTTTTTTTTTTTTTTTTTTGTCACTGAAAACCCAAACTTGATACCATTTATTTAGCCATTTATAATTGTATTTTTACCACTGACACCATCTCCTTGTCGCAGTCTGTTACTGAATAGTTGACTAAAGTTGTGGGAGTATTTGTTCCTTTTTTTTCGTTTGTTTGTTTGTCAGGACTTCAGAGTATGTTACTTTGGAACTATTTACGCAAAGCCTTCATAATCTTACGCTCCTTTATACCCATCTATTATACACATTTGACGACAATCCATTACGTTCGATAACACGAATATAGCGATTGCAAATTTCACGTCATCCTCATCCGTCGAATATCTCACGAACTATAATGAAATAGCCCACTCCGATAAAAATCGTAATCTGTTTTACCCTGAACAAAAAAAAAAAAAAAAAACTTAAAACGAACAAGTATGATAAAAGAAAAACAAATAAAACTGCCCAACGAAAAGAAATAAAAAGAATTCACGAACTTGGGAACCAAGCAAGCGATTCTTCAATGGCGGAAGAAGGAGAATCCTTTTCCAGAGAGGAAATATCTAATATGTGTAATGAATTCCGGTCGAAGGCCTCCGAAGTATCCGTTGGGGGGAGGGGAGGGGTGTAGGTAGGGGTGTTGGAGGGCCGAGGGACGAAGAAGGGGGAGGGGGGTGGGGCTTGGGGGGTTGGGTCTTGTTGAGAGGGCACGCCTGGGGCTGAAAAAGATTTTTGGACGAAGTTCCATCGTCCTGGACAAAAACATTTTTACCACCCTTCCCCCCTCTCCTCCTCCTCCACCTCCTCCTCCTCCCTCCCAGATCACCCTTCCCCCCTCCCCTAAATCTCCTATCCCCTCTCCTTCCCAAATCCTAAACCCCCCCCCCCCACCCCCCCCCCCATCCCCCCTGCCAGCATCCCCCTTGCAGGGGTTCTGGGTGGTGGGCAGTCAGGGTCCCACTGCTCTCTCTCCTAGGATATTGGTATCTCCTTCGAGAGAAAAACATTCCTTTCGACGGGGCCCTTGCATGCTTGGCTCCTCCTCCTCCTCCTCCTCCTCTTTTTCTTCCTCATCTTCTTCCTTGCATTTTATCATCCAGCGCCTCTTATTTTTCCCAGGTTTGCGAAGTACGTGTTAATAAGGTTTATAGGAGGTGGACACTATTTTCGAGTGTAGCAATGTGTACTCTCTCTCTCTCTCTCTCTCTCTCTCTGTACACATATATTACGTGCATGTATGTACTGTAACTTCATAGTGTTTTATCTATCTCTCTTACGGTACATACTTTACGTTATGTACCATATAAGTAATAACATTCATACAATTTCTTTCTCTCTCTCTCGCTTCTCTCTCTCTCTGTACATACACAATACAGATACCTATGTATCGTACTTAATACAGTGTTCTCTCTCTCTCTCTCTCTCTCTCTCTCTCTCTCTCTCTCTCTCTCTCTCAGTCCCGACGAATTTCTTCTTGATTATATATGCAGTAATCGTCATGCCCTCGTAATGTCATACTTCGTGGGTCCACGAGATAAAATTTCCATGTTGCATGAGATTTACATTGCAAAGTGTCTCTCACTCTCTCTCTCTCTCTCTTCTCTTTCTGTATTTCATCTCCCTTTTAGCCCAGTTTAATTATGTCGTGACCCAAAAGAAGAAATCAAATGCTCTCTCTCTCTCTCTCTCTCTCTCTCTCTCTCTCTCTCTCTCTCTCTCGTGACTACACTAAATGGATTGCTATAACAAATGATTATTATATCATATGAATACTAGTTTATAATTCTCTCTCTCTCTCTCTCTCTCTCTCTCTCTCTCTCTCTCTCTCTCTCTCTCTCTCTCTAATGACCAGACTAAGTTAAGTGGATTGCTACAACAAGTAATTATGATTTCAAATGAATATTAATTCTCTCTCTCTCTCTCTCTCTCTCTCTCTCTCTCTCTCTCTCTCTCTCTCTCTCTCTCTCTCTCCATTGACCGTTAGCTGCCCTTGTTTGCTCTTAACCTTTTCGTGATTTAATCAGCGTCTCACGAAGCGGCCAGTGAAGCTTAAAGCATTTTGCTCTTTTGTTAAGAACGGGAAAGAAAATTCGCGGGATTATAAATTTAGCGGCAACAGCGAAATAACTTCCACCGTTTCGTGATTCAGTTGAGATGAGTTTGCAGTTTCAAAGTTCGTAAATATCTCGCCGGAAGTACTATCTCTCATGCTTGCCATATCGTTTCGCAAAACGAGATTCTTTTTTTTTTTCAGATCGACATACGTAAGTTTGTCTGTCAATCCACAGTGTTTCTAGATCTGCCTTAATATTTATTTTGTTTTTAGGTGTATTTTTTTTCCCGAGCTTAAACTATTTCATATATCAATTCTCTCTTTGTATCGTAATATTATAGTGTGTCATAATACTGTTGAAGAAGACAATTACATTCCCCCCCGCAGGTGTACTGTAATCACTACACACGATTCTTTTGCAGCGCCCCTTCAGCCCATCTGGATAAGGTCAGAGTGATCCAGGCACTTTCCAGGAACTTTCCATTAGTTCTGGAACTGACTAGTTTGAAGGTAGGGAATAAACGATGCTCTGGATAAGGTCAGAGTGATCCAGGAACTTTCCAGGAAGTTTTCTGTAGTTCTGGAACTGACTAGTTTGAAGGTAGGGAATAAACGATGCTCTGGATAAGGTCAGAGTGATCCAGGAACTTTCCA
This sequence comes from Macrobrachium nipponense, assembly GCF_015104395.2. NCBI lineage: Eukaryota > Metazoa > Arthropoda > Malacostraca > Decapoda > Palaemonidae > Macrobrachium > Macrobrachium nipponense. Next base: position 1,180,799 of record NC_087206.1, on the reverse strand, counting down.
GAAAGTTTTCTTTTGTTCTGGAACTGACTAGTTTGAAGGTAGGGAATAAACGATGCTCTGGATAAGGTCAGAGTGATCCAGTCACTTTCCAGGAACTTTTCTTTAGTTCTGGAACTGACTAGTTTGAAGGTAGGGAATAGACGATGCTCTGGATAAGGTCAGAGTGATCCAGGAACTTTCCAGGAACTTTTCTTTTAGTTCTGGAACTGACTAGTTTGAAGGTTGGGAATACACGATGCTCTGAATAAGGTCAAAGTGATCCAGGAACTTTCCAGGAAGTTTTCTTTAGTTCTGGAACTGACTAGTTTGAAGGTAGGGAATAAACGATGCTCTGGATAAGGTCAGAGTGATCCAGGAACTTTCCAGGAACTTTTCTTTTAGTTCTGGAACTGACTAGTTTGAAGGTTGGGAATACACGATGCTCTGAATAAGGTCAAAGTGATGCAGGAACTTTCCAGGAACTTTTCTTTAGTTCTGGAACTGACTAGTTTGAAGGTAGGGAATAAACGATGCTCTGGATAAGGTCAGGGTGATCCACGAACTTTCCAGGAACTTTTCATTAGTTCTGGAACCGACTAGTTTGAATGTAGGGAATAAGCGATGCTCTGGATAAGGTCAGAGTGATCCAGGAACTTTCCAGGAACTTTTCATTAGTTCTGGAACTGACTAAATTGAAGGTTGGGAAAAAACGATGCTCTGGATAAGGTCAAAGTGATCCAGGAACTTTCCAGGTAGTTTTCATTAGTTCTGGAACTGACCTCGTCCTGGAGCGAGCAATTAAAATTATTAAAATAGACCCAGCCCATCTCCAAATTATTTTTCATGCTAACCCAGATAAATTTACTGCTTTATACCAAAAGATGCGAGAGTCTGGTTTGTTCACTGTTATAATATTTATTTTTTAGAAATTCCGAGACCAGTCATTATAAATTTAACTTTATTTTAAGCCTTTGATATCTGCAAGTACAGTATGGCCTTGGAATCTTCAATCGAAGTAACCAGTTGAGGTTCACCAGATCACCAAATATTTTTTGAAAAAAAGTAACGCTATTGTACGGCATTGTCCCGAAGGTTACTTTATCATCTATTTAAAATTGAGGTTAAACCTATTGATGAAAGATACTATTTGTCAAGGGCCAATTCTCATGTGAAAAGGGACGTATGTGATAGTGAGAATTTCATTGTTTGATATTTTGATTTTATTTATTTTTCTAAGGCATTTGGAGAGCTCTTCTGGTTTTGAATTCAGAGAGGCCAGGTGCTCGATATTATTATTATTTTTTTTTTATTGGAATGGGTGGTATTCATAGTGTGGGATTTCGGGTTGCATCCTGCCTCCTTAGGAGTTCATCACTTTTCTTACTATGTGCGCTGTTTCTAGGATCACACTCTTCTGCATGAGTCCTGGAGCTACTTCAGCCTCTAGTTTTTCTAGATTCCTTTCAGGGGATCTTGGATCGTGCCTAGGTGCTCCTATGATTATGGGTACGATTCCACTGGCATATCCCATATTCTTCTTATTTCTATTTTCAGGTCTTGATGCTTATCCATTTTTCCCTCTCTTTCTCTTCAACTCTGGTGTCCCATGGTATTGTGACATCAATGAGTGATACTTTCTTCTTGATTATTATTATTATTATTATTGATTATTATTATTATTATTATTATTATTATTATTATTATTATTATTATTATTATTGTTGTTGTTGTTGTTATTATAGTTAAGTGGGTAAAGTAAATAATAAGATTAATGTTTTTTCCAGTCTGAAACAAGTTATCATATTATATATATATATATATATATATATATATAATATATATATATATATATAAAATATCATATAAATATATAAATATATAAATATATATATATATATATATATATATATATATATATATTATATATATATATATATATAGTAGTATATATATAGTCTGACCACGTCGCCGAGATTCATATATTATGCATTAAGCTACAAATGTCCTTTAATATGTAATTCGCTCTACCTCAAATAATATATATTCATATATGTTAACTGAAGGGGAATGTTTAGTTGATAAGTAATTTCGTCGGCTCCCGGGGCGCGAACCTAGGAACCCAGAATCAGGACGTACAGTAAAGCGCCTGTGTGTGTGTGGTTGTGTGTTTTCGTATCTGTTATTACTTGCAAAACGAAAGTACTGTATTGAATATGTGTTATTACTGGGTTAAAACCGAAAGCAAAATACTCCTGTACAAAAAAAAAAAAAAAGACTCGCATGCATATTGCTTCAAACAAACCCTACCTATGAAAACGAGATAGCGCCTTAAAAATATATTTTAAAGAAAACAGTGCCATCCTATAAGCTGTACCCTAGGCACTGGTGCGCCTAGCACAGAATGAAACAAATATTTCTTTCAGTTAAAAAATATTTTCTTCGGAGGGACGATATATATATATTATTCTCCAGTACTAGATATCGTTGTAATACGCGGATTCTGGGGTGGTTTAACAGTGTACTAGAAGACTCCTTGTTTGCCAAACCTTCGGGAAAATAAACATTAGTAGTGCTTTATACTATTCTTTACGTACTCGGGAACTCCTCCTCCTCCTCGTCGTCTTTTTTTTTATGCTTGATCGAACTCTTCAAGTTTCGACGAAACACTTAGTTTATTTTTTAATTCGTCTCTCTGGGCGAATTTTTTTTTTCTTCGTGATTTCAGAGGTATGGGATATCCTTTTTTTTTTTTCTTTTTTTTTTTTTGTTTGCTATGCACAGGTGGGGGAAATGCATCTCTATTACAAATGATGGTTGTATAAACGTTATGTAAGTTTTTCTTTTATGGTAGACACGCTTGTTTGTGTGTGTGTTTGTTTGTATGTTTGTCTGTGTTTGTGTGAGTGTTTATTCGGTCATTTTGTTGTCTTGGTTTATTTCACAAATTAATTTTTCAGATTTGTTTGGGTTAATCTGTATTCATATGATGGGCGTCGAGTTTCATATATATATATATATATATATATATATATATATATATATATATATATATATATATATATATATATATATATATATATATATATATATATATACCTCTGTCAGTAATAACCCCCGTTATTGTGACGCCAGTTTGAAGCAGAAACAAAAGGAGTAAGAACTCTCATTACCTCGATGCTCTCATTACCTCGATGTCGGGACTTGAGAGAGAGAGAGAGAGAAAACCAGACTTGCAATAATGAAGTCGCCAAGCAAAAGGAGCCTTTGCAACTCAAGTTGCATTCTCGGTGGTACAGAGAACAAGTTGAGTAGTGTGCCTGAGATAGAGGCCTAAGGCGTTCAAGCGCTAAGCATTATGCAAAGTACCCAGAGAGTTCCAAGTGGAGTTTCTCATCAGCTCTCCGCTGAATTTTAACCAGCTGATATTTTGTGACTTGCGGTGGGAGGCTGAAACCAACTTTCTTCGGAAGATTGAATTTCAAGTCAGTGAGGCCGTTTGGTGTGTGCTTGTTCCATGTGGATAGGTTTCATCTACAGAATAATAATAATAATAATAATAATAGCTTGCAGTAATAAGTGTCACGAGCACCAACCTGAAGGAGTGATAGAAAACGATCAGGCAAAGATCCTCTGGGACTTTGGTATCAGAACAGATAGGGTGATACGTGCAAATAGACCTTTCCTGACGTGACGTGATTGACAAAAATCAAGAAGAAAGTATCACTCATTGATGTCGCAATACCATGGGACACCAGAGTTTGTAGGAGAAAGAGAGGAAAAATGGATAAGTATCAAGACCTGAAAGTAGAAATAAGAAGGATATGGGATATGCCAGTGGAAATTGTACCCATAATCATAGGCACTAGAACCGATCCCAAGATTCCTGAAAAGGAATCTGGAAAAACTAGAGGCTGAGTAACTCCAGGACTCATGATACCTAGAGACGCCGCACATAGTAAGAAAAGTGATGGACTCCTAAGGAGGCAGGATGCAGCCCGGAACCCTTACTATAAATACCACCCAGTCGAATTGGAGGACTGTGATAGACAAATAATAATAATAATAATAATAATAATAACCTCATTGTATAAAAGAAAATAGTGATTGTTCGACACATAAAAGAAGAAACAGCCTAACAGAAAGATGAAACTAAGCTAAGAGGTATTAAGAGAAGACGCAAGAAAGTACAATAATTACCTCTTAAGCCCATTACCTCGAGAGATGGGGGAGGTAAGGGCCCATCAACGGGATAAAGAGAGGTAAGAGAGAGAGAGGGGGGGAGAGCGAGAGGCGAAGGACTCCTGGAATCCTTACATATAGTATATTGACCTTAGAGGCACCAGGTGTAAGTGCTCGTTGTGGCTGGACAAGGG
>NC_087206.1:1143947-1173947 GCF_015104395.2 Macrobrachium nipponense | reverse complement strand
GAGAGAGATGGTAGACAAGAAGGTATCCTCATTTTGATTTTCTTAGACTCATACTGTTAACTTTTAAATTCAACAACATTTAAACGCACCAAACAAGAGAGCAAAGATTTTTAATCCCTGAAGGATTTTTGTAATTCGAAGTAAGTTCCACATAACCTATATTATATATTCTCACTTCAAAATTAATATATAGTGGGCGTATCCGTTACTTCCTCAGTGAACCTTTTCATTCGTCATTCAGACTAAAATGTAATGGTCAGCAATTCATGGCACAAGATTAATCACCTTCCTTTGCTTTAGTGACGCCACCAGAACGAAATGATGTAGGTGGCTGCATGCATCATTCAAGCAATTATCTGGTTATTGATTTTTAGGAGAAGTGAATAAAAGAGTTTCTGTACCAATACGCGGATGGAGAGTTTTAAGTTGTTGCACTCTATACACGTCTATAGCTTAGGAGTTACTGGATATTTGCGTGTATACGAATGAAATAAATTCCCCGGTTTTATCGAAGGGGAGCACACGTGTAGAAGTGGTTATAGAAGGGGTGTGCAGAGAAGGAAATGTTAAATCACGATATACTACAGAGGCCAAAATCGAAATACAGTAGAGGCCCAAATCGCTAGTTGGACTCGAGATTCCGCGCAAACATGGGTCGTGCGTAGACCTATCTGTGCGTGTTACGAATTCGAAGATAATATCGCAATTTACGGTATTTTTAAGTCATTTGGCATATATTTAAAGAATTTCTGTAGTAGACAACTTGAAGGAGGATTGATCTTATGCATATTAAGTATGTCTTTCCCTTCGGTTGTATTGGACATGTAAAACTATGTAAATGATATTATGACCTTTTCTAAAACGAGCGAACTAGTCCCCTTCAGTATTTCAAGATGTTATTTGATTACTCCCAAATCATACATAGGAAGAGGGAGAAAACCTTTCGCTTTGGGATGATGCTCTCTCTCTCTCTCTCTCCTTTCAGACGAGGGTCTAATGACATTGAATCAATTATCATCTCATTACGGCTGTCTGAGAGGAACCGTCCAAGTTTACATCAAAAGCTGCTGGTACTCCATCTCCTGAATGAACGAAATCAAGAGGGAAGTCGCCAGAGAGAGAGAGAGAGAGAGAGATAGGAAGAGGGGGAGTGAGGAGAGAGGAGAGGAGAGAGAGAGAGAGAGAGAGAGAGAGAGAATAAAATTTTGTTTGCGTCTAAAACTTTGGCTGTCGAAGAAGAGTTTTACATCCGTGGAAACATATATTTGTTGGTTTCACCTGGGGAGAGAGAGAGAGAGAGCGAGAGAGAGAGAGAGAAAGAGAGAGAGAGAGAAACTTTTATGACGTTAGAAGGTGTGCTTTTGCATGAGTGGAAACTGTTATTCAAAAACAATATATACATATATATATATATATATATATATATATATATATATATATATATATATATATATATATTCTCTATTGTATATATTTATTAGTATATTGGAATGGTTCTTGTATATGCATTGTAATGTTCGCCGTATTTATGAATTTACTGTCATTCATTTTCTCTTTTTTAATATAAGTACTTCACACAGTCATTATTTTCATCATCTTCATTTACTGACAGAGTCATTATTTTCATTATCTACATTAACTGACACAAAGTCATTATCTTCATTATCTGTTTGTTCCTTCATCATTTACATTCGACAGCTCATGACATCGTCTATCAATTCAGGGTTTTTCCCTTCTTGTTGATGGATTTTTTTTTCTTTCTTGTTACTTCACGAATTGAAAGTAATTCCATTAAAAAAAAACTAGGAGTGTCGTTTTCTCGTTAAAAATGGTAATTAGAGTCGCGTTCCTCGTAAAGAAGTCTACGAAACATTTTGATAGTGTTAGCTAGAACAGATAACGCAATTAACAGAGAGAGAGAGAGAGAGAGTAGAGAGAGAGAGAGAGAGAGAGAGAGAGAGAGAGAGAGAGAGAGAGAGAGAGGTTAACTCTCTGGTGGATTTCCCCCTTTTCATGAGATGGTTCTCGAGAGGAATTGATTGATCGGGTTCTATAAACTGGCACTGAAAATGTAGGTGGGACTTGTTCTGAATTCGTTAAGTGACGATTACGTCACAAGAAACGTTAATTTCTGTAATAAAATATATTAAAGCAACTTCAATCATTCCCACAGTCGTATCGGGGCCAATATTAAGTTGAAATAGAGATCTAAATGTCATCAAAGCTGCTAATAAGTTTTTATAGAGTAAAAAATACCGGTAGGTTTATATAGACACACCTCAGTCATACTATTACAAACATACAATCTTAGGGCGTTATTGACGTCAGTGCACCTCACGTGGTACACTGTAGGCACTGCAGGCATCACTTAATGTTCTCTGCGGCGTCCCTTCGACCTCCTAGCTGGAATCCCTTCCATGCGGTCATATTCTCTCTTCACATCTTACTTTCCTGAACCCTCATTGGTAATTATTTCCAGGTGAAACTGCGAGGTTATCCTGTTACGTCATTCCAGTCCAATAAAGAAACTTGCACGTATTCGCTCAGTAATCGTTATAATTCCAGTACAGGGCTTGTTCCAGTCCAATATATAAACTTGTATGTATACGCCCAGTAATCTTTATAATTCCAGTCCAGGACATCTTCCAGTCCAATATAGAAACCTGTATGTATTCGCCCAGTAATCTATATAATTCCAGTCCAGGACCTCTTCCAGTCCAATATATAAACTTGTCTGTTTACGCCCAGAAATCTTTATAATTTCAGTCCAGGACATCTTCCAGTACAATATATAAACCTGTACGTATACACCCAGTAATCTTTATAATTCCAGTCCAGGACATCTTCCAGTCCAATATGGAAACTTGTTTGTATACACCCAGTAATCTTTATAATTTCCTATGTAAGGTTGCAGTAGAATTTTCTCAAAGTCTTCGACAGAAAAAAACCTTTAAAAAGACACACAACAGAAAGGTTCCTCTCTTGGACATCCAAAGCCTGTATTGAGTTACAATTTTCACAGCCATTTCGGGTCATGCGGGAAATCCCCGCTGTTTGACAGATGGGGGCTGTTATGTCAGTGTCTCCTTTCAGCTCCAAGAACGAGGGCTCTCTCTCTCTCTCTCTCTCTCTCTCTCTCTCTCTCTCTCTCTCGTGTGTGTTTATCATCATGCTGAATTTGTCAAAAGAAATTTGCCAAGCGTCAGTCACCATTTATCAAAGGAGAATCACCGTTAAAAGAAAACTGGAAAAAATATAATTCTCTCTCTCTCTCTCTCTCTCTCTCTCTCTCTCTCTCTCTCTCTGGATTAAATCAGGTTACGGCTACTTAGGCAGTAGACTTATGTATGGTAGACATCCATCCCGACCCTAGAGAGAGAGAGAGAGAGAGAGAGAGAGCGTCACGCCTACTTAACCACGGGAGTTGTGTGTCTGTGTGTGATAAATGTCCGTGACGAAGGATAACTACTCCTTGGTCCTTGTGTATGGGGCCAGCCACTCCCATTCCTGTATTTTGGGAGTTGAGACGTCATATTCGTGTGTGTGTGTCGTCATATTTTCTGTTTGTTTAATGATGAGGAATACGATGACAAAAGAGGATGAGGGGCATGGGGAATGATGACGAGAGAAATGTAGTTTTTTATATGATGAATTCTTTCTTATATGATGAATTCTTCGTTATGGGACGTTTAGTTCAGTTACAAAAAAAAAATGAAATTTAACCTCGAAATTAAGGAAGAAAATTTTTTTTATAATGATTTTTTCGTTATGGGATGTTTAGGTCAGTTAGAAAATAAGAAAATAAAAAAAACTGAAATTTAACTACGAAATTAAAGTGATTTTTTTTCGTGATGTGACGTTAGGTCGGTAAAAAAAAAGAAATCTTAAATTTAACTACGAAATTAAGGAAGAAATTTTGTTTTTTATAATGATGTTTTCGTGATGGGTTCAGGACAATTAAAAAAATAATAAAAAAATTAAATTTAACTATGATATTTAATAAGAAATGTTTTTAATTATGATTTTTTCGTGATGGAATGGAAGTATAGTGGGTCTTTTTTTTTTAAACTTAAGAAAAAACTGAAATTTAAATTTGAAATTTAGAAAAACCATACGAACAAACAAACTATTTGTAAGATATTTTCAAGATATTTTTAAAGATATATTTTCACTATTTTTAAGATATATTTCTTTTCTCTAATTATCGAAGTACGCAATAGATAAACAATAAACTAAAGTATTTGTTCATACATTAGCAATGATGCAATGTAGATTGCCAGCCGACTGATATGAATTCTTATTTTTTATTCATCCATGCCCAACACCTGCAAAAGAAAAAAAAAGAGTACCAAGATTATTAAAGTAATCTCCTGCACACAACACACACACACACACGTTTGAGATCATTTATTCTAAATGCTCTCAAGTTTTCCATTCGTAAGTCGCCTGTGTCGGCGTTCATAACAATTAAGTTCAGTGAAACAGAAGTATTATATTAGTTTTAATGAAACTATATATATATATATATATATATATATATATATATATATATATATATATATATATGTATATAATATGAAACTACACTCTGATGAAGGAATATCCCTCCCTGTATAATAGAAAAGAGCAGGAGTTCTCTTAGAAAGCAACAGCAATTAGAATTTTATTTTGTAGGTATCTTAGCTATTTGCTTGAGTAGGTTCTTGGCTGCTTGGCTTGCTTGCTTGCTTGCTTGCTTGCTTGCGCTAGAGAGTGTACTGGCAAGCATTCCTGCGTCGTATAATGTGTCAAGTCTTCTATTTATAGAGCTTTCCCACCCCCACATTACCTGCTTCTCTCTCTCTCTCTCTCTCTCTCTCTCTCTCTCTCTCTCTCTCTCTCTCTCTCTCTCTCTCTCTCTCCTGTTTTCCGAAAATATACTTTGCACATATATCGACCTTTCTTATTTTCTGTGACTACTTTGTATATGTCAACCCCTTCGACAAAAGTACTTTCTTTACTTTCTAAAAAAAAGTACTTCGTATATCAATTCTTCGGCCGTAGTACTTTCTTATTTTCTAGAAATGTACTTTGTAAATGTCATCACTTCGATCAAAGTACTGTCTTACTTTCTAAGAAGGTACTTTGATGCGAAAGATCTTCGACCAATGTACTTTTTTATAGATAAAATCGTATGGATTAAATACATTTATTTTCTTTCTGCTGATCAACGACGTAGTATTCAATACCTTGAGAGGACTTTTAATACATACATAGTGTCCTTTATTGTATTGGTTTGTCATTTTCTTTAGCATAGAGATCTATTTTCAGTAGAGCGTTGGAAATAGAGCTCTGTCTGTTACGACCAGGTACTCTGTATCTCTGGGGAATTACGACGTGGTATGTGAGCTAGTTTGCAGATGTCTTCTGCGTGGGCGGACTATCACATCCTTGTCTGATGTGGCCTGATTGAATTATACGGACATCGGCTGGCAGTCCTCTCTCTCTCTCTCTCTCTCTCTCTCTTTCTCTCTCTCTTTCATTACTGATATGATTCCGTTGTTTCATCCGTTTTGCCTTCAATGTCTATCGTGTTTTTCATGTAGTTTGGACTATTTGCATGAGACATTCTCTCTCTCTCTCTCTCTCTCTCTCTCTCTCTCCTCACGGTCGAGGAATGGGGACGTGTAAAGCCTTCTTTTTAATTAGGGTGGTCCAAATTACAAGACCGCAACAGTTTGCCAATTTGCGTGTCCCTGGGACCAATTCGGGTAGACATGATGAGAATGTCCTCTCTCTCTCTCTCTCTCTCTCTCTCTCTCTCTCTCTCTCTCTCTCTCTCTCTCTCTCCCCGCTATCAAAGTGATCTCAAATGTTATGTGATTATAAACTCAAGGACTTTCATTCATTTTCCGTAGAGTCTCTCTCTCTCTCTCTCTCTCTCTCTCTCTCTCTCTCTCTCTCTCTCTCTATCCTTTCAAAGTGATCTCGAACACATAGGATTTTCAACTCACGTTCTCTCTCGATTCAGTTTAATGAAACTCTCTCTCTCTCTCTCGCTGGAAAGTGATTTCATGTAAACTGAAAATTTCTAACTCAGACCTCATCATCTCGTTAAAAGAAAATATCTCTCTCTCTCTCTCTCTCTCTCTCTCTCTCTCTCTCTCTCTCTCTCTCTCTCTCTCCATCCATGCATTTTGGTTATTGAAGAAGTCCTTCTGTTCAGACATTCTATGATTTTTGTCGCTGTGCTAACATTAACCAAAGTACCTCCCGTCTGTGATGTGTCCTATTCTCGGCGTCGTCAGCTCCCGGCTAAATCTTTAATATGTAGTGATGTAGCATCCACAAAAGAATTGTTGCCAGCCCAGGACGGAATCTATTGACAAAACTAGACCAGTTTTTTTCCTTCCCAATTTTTCTGATGTAATCAGGAAAAGTTTTTTTCCATTAACCAGTAAAGTCTGTGTAGTCTACAGGGATATTATTATTATTATTATTATTATTATTATTATTATTATTATTATTATTATTATTATTATTATTAGATTATTATTATTATTATTATTATTGTGGAAAAAGGAAAATAATAAGTTCAGTGTTCTGTAACTTCTATAAACATTGAACACCACTTTCTGTAACCTTTTTTCACGAGAAGAAAGTAAGATAAGTGTTCTGTAATTTCTGTAAACATTGAACACCACTTTCTGTAACCTGTCTTCACGAAAACTTGATACTTCCACGGTCTTTTGTAATTGTTGATGTGTCGTTACGAGTAGTGGATACTTTTACAGTCTGTAAATTCTGTAAATAAATTCTGTAAATCGTGAAGAATAGCTCTCTGTGATGTGTTGTCCTGAGAAGTTAAGAGTTTCCCCGACAGAGGGCAGCAGGTGGGGGCTGAGATCTCTCTAGGGACAGGAAGTTTTTTCTTCTATTTTTTTCTTTTTTATTTTTTATATCCCTCTTCGCGACCTCCGCACTTTGTCTCAATAAGAGGACCAATTCGTCTCTTGGATTTATTGTAGCCCGGATTCGAGACGTCTTAAGGAGAGAGAGAGAGAGAGAGAGAGAGAGAGAGAGAGAGAGAGAGAGAGAGAGAGACTCTTCTGAGCCTAAATATTCTTTTAATAACTTCTTGCGGTGTTTATAGTATATTTTCCCTTTTTGTGTTTGTCCTTTGAGAGCTCAGGAGAGAGAGAGAGAGAGAGAGAGAGAGAGAGGTTACACCTGTCGAAACCACCTTTACTTTCAATATCCCTTTCAACGCTGAATGACATCATAGGCCCCAGTGCTTAGCCTTTGGCCTAAATCTTAAATTCCTCTTACATTCCTATTCCAGCCAACTGTCGGTAACTGTTGTCTACGATTTAGATGAGGTACAAATGAAGGGAATGAGAAGGCAGACTTAATCAAACCACGTCTGCAAAGGACCCAGATCTGGCCAGCAACTCTAGAGACAATTATCATTGTCGTCTTCAAAGCAACGTGATTTTACGCCGAGGTTCCCTCATTACGAATTAAAGTTGCATGAGTTGCAATATATCTTCCCCAGTTGCAGTTTGTGTCCCGAACCGCGGGACAGAGACGCGATTATCTCCCCCGCCCCCCTCCCCCCAGAGAGAGAGAGAGAGAGAGAGAGAGAGAGCCTGAAAAGGAGAACTGCTTTATAACCAGAAAGTAGGTTAAGGGTACAAAATCATTTTTGACATCTACCAAAAAAAACAAATAAAATTAAAAAAAATAAATAAAAGCTTTTGCTTTTCATATACTTCATAATCGCGTCGTCCATTAAGAGAGCACAAACTACGACAAAGAAATTAATGAATGAAGGAAAGAAGGAGTTCTTTCAAATGGTTTTTTTTGTTTTTTTTTTGTTTTTTTTTGTTTCTTAAGACACTGCAGTGATATTTTTTCCCTTACTGGAGACATGAGTGGGAGACTTACATGTTGTTTTATCAGCATCATGTTGTTCTGTTTGGGTGCAAAGTGTGTGTGCATTGACAAGTTGTTTCGTAGTTACTGTCGGATTCAATGCAACACAGCGTATTTAGATTTTGTATACAAAACACATAAGAGTATTAGTCTTTATATAAAACACATAGAGGATTGACATTCATTATTGAAATTTATAGAGTATTAGTTAGAGTATTTAAATAAAACACAGAGAATTAGCTAGATTCATTATATAAAACGCATAGAGTTATTAGTTAGAGTATTAGTTAGTCATTATCCAAAACACATAGAGCATTGATATTCATTATATAAAACGCATAGAGTATTAGTTAGTCATTATATTAACTACGCAGAGTATAGAGAATCATTATATAAAACACTTAAAGTATTACTTAGCCATTATATGAAGGCCATAAAGCATTTAAGATTCATTATATAAAACGCATAGAGTATATAAATTCATTATATAAAACAGATATAGGTTATTGAGATTCATCATATAAAAAGCTTAGAGTATTGGCTAGTCATTATATAAAACACACAGAGCAGTGAGATTTATTATATAAATTACACATAGACATTAAGATTCATTATATAAAAGGCGTAGAGTATTTAAATTCATTATATAAAACTTATAGAGGCAATTTTTTTTTAAATTATTATATACGCGTTAGAGTATTTTAAATTCATTATATAAAACTTATAAGAGCATTTAAATTCATTATATAAAATGCGTAGAGTATTTAAATTCATTATATAAAACGCGTAGAGTATTTAAATTCTTATATTAAACTCTTATGAGCATTTAAACAAATTCTTATATTTACGCTAAGAGTTTAAATTCAAAAATTATTATTTAAACTCGCGTAGAGTTATTTAAATTCATTATTAAAACTTATAGAGCATTTAAATTTCATTATAAAATGCGTAGAGTATTTTAAAATTCATTATATAACAAAACGCGTAGAGTATTTGAAATTTCATTACATAAAACTTATAAGCATTTTAAAATTCATTATATAAAAGCCGTAGAGTATTTAAATTCATTATATAAAACGCGTGATAATTTAAATTCATTATATATTATAGAGCATAAATTTCATTAATAAAATGCAATAGAGTATTTAAATTCTTATATAAAACGTAGAGTTATTTAAATTATTAAATTATACAAACTTATAAAGAGATTTAAATTTTAATTATTATTAAAACGCGTTTAGAGCATTTAAATTCATTATATAAAACGCGTAGAGTATTTAAATTCATTATATAAACGCTAAAGAGTAGAGTATTTAAATCATTATATTAAAACTTATAGACATTTAAATCATTATATAAAATGCGTAAGATTTTAAATTAAATTATTAATATGCGGAGAGTATTTAAATTCATTATAAAACGCGTAGAGTTATTTAAATTCATTATACACGCGTTAGCTGCATTTTAAATCATTTATATTTAAAACGCGTAAGTATTTAAATTCATTATTTAAAACGCGTAGAGTTTTAAATTTCATTATATAAAACGGCGTAGAAGTATTTATTCATTTAAATAAAAACGCGTGAGTATTTAAAGTTTTTCCAATATTTATCCGGTAGAGTAATCAGACTTGAGACATCATGCTGATTTCTTCATTCGAACGATTCTTTGTTTTTTAAATTATTCATATTTTGGCATTTATCTATCTATCTATCTATCTATCTATTTATCTGTCTGTCTCCCTATCTATCTAATAGTTTACTTACATATATACTTATAAGTCAGAGGTAGATTCCAACTCTTTTGAATTTTAAGTGCAAGCAACACTGCTTGGATGCAAGCAAGCAGTGCTGCTTTTACTCCATTCTGTTCGTTTTGCTTTTAATGAACGCATTTTGCATAGGGGACATTGTAACTGTTTTTTTTTTCTTACGTCTGCGTTTTTATTAATTTCTTTTTAATCTTGGATTTTCTGTTCATTACTGTTCTTACATTTATTTATTTTTTTTACAAAATGCCTTGATTATGACAAACAGGACATTTTGCAATATATATTAATATATACATACACATATATATACATAATATATTATTTGTTAATTTTATCTTCAATGTTAAAAACATTGGTTTACAATCAAGCTTGCCCGTGTTTCTTTTCTGGATTGTAAACAAGTTTTTAACATTGAGGATAACATTAACAGATTTCTTAAAGAACTTAATACCAAAAATAAAAAAATATATATTATATTTATGCATAAATATACATATATAAGCACATATAGGATTATATATATATATATATATATATATATATATATATATATATATATATATATATATATATATACACTCACACACACACACAACCACACATACATATATATATATATATATATATATATATATATATATATATATATATATACATAAACGTGCAGTGTCTAGACAAAACATTAAGATGTCCCTTGTGTAACAGCAGTTAAAAAAATTGTCCCTGCATTTTAACGCGCTGAGAGAGAGAGAGAGAGAGAGAGAGAGAGAGAGAGAGAGAGAGAGAGAGAGAGACAGGGGCATATACTTTCTAGCTGTCGAGAGGGGCCTGTCCTGGAACAAGGGGAAGTGTCACCAGGAACCTCCTCCTGAGGTTCGTCCCATTATTCTCTTAAAATTTCCTAAGAGCTCTGTTTGCCGAGGAGGAGGAGGAGGAGGAGATTCCACTCTCTCTCTCTCTCTCTCTCTCTCTCTCTCTCTCTCTCTCTCTCTCTCTCTCTCTCTGACCATTTGCCGTGGGGATGATGACTTGGACTAATTCTGATCCGTTTTAGAACCTTGTCCGACTAAAAGGTATATAGAATTTTGGAATATGAAATCTATGTAGAATTATTTTATTTTATTTTATTTTTTTAGAGGTGGCGGGGCGTGGTAAGGGGTTGGAGAGATTCCTGCTGTATATACGTTTGTGCATCTCTCCTGTGTGTAGGGAATGTATTGTGTATGTGTCTTGATGGCTCAGTGGTCAAAAAGTCACTGTGCATCGCTGTTCTCGCCAACAGGCTGCAGTTCGAATCCCAGTGATGACGAAGCAAATGATTCCAGAGGTATGTTATTATTATTATTTATTATTATTATTATTATTATTATTATTATTATTATTATTATTATTATTATGACGACAAAATAAATTTACCTAAAGTTAATGAATGAACAGAGATAAACTGTGGCGTGTTCACGAAGGTTCTAGTCTGAGCAGAAAACTGTCTTGGTTAGCTTCGTTTTCCGTTTGCACATCCCCACATTATAGACGATTACGTAATTTGTTGTACCCTGATGAATTCCAACATTTTATTCCCCATCCTCGCTTCATTTTTATCAAGAGATAAAATAGAAATAAAAATAAAATGAATCAAGATACCGACGCATTATCGGGCGTTTAATGACGCGTAGATCTACCTACCACTGTGAGTAGTGGCACTCTCTTTTCAGGTCAAGATTCCGGGAGGCTTCAGTGCCTCATTTTGGGGGGCAAATTCATTCAGACGAAAGTGGTTCCTTCTTTTAACCCCTTTCTGCCTCCGCCAGGACTCCCCTTGATTGTACGTGTTCGTCTTCAAAGAGCTTCTATTTTTTATCTTTTTTTAAAGAGTTGGTCATTAAACTTTGGCCTCATCTATATCATTACGTCCCAACATCAAACGCTTCGTGGGTTTTCCTGGGATCTGTGAATTCAGATCAACGAGCCTAAACATTTTTGGTGGTACTGAGTAGGAGGGGAAACGAGTCTAAATCATTTTCACTCATACGAAATCCCTCCCCATAGTGGGGGTCACTATAGTCGGTTCACTTAAGGTAGATTCTTGGATGAGCCCTGTGCCTACGAAACGTTTGTTTGGCTGCTGATGATTGGCTGGTTCCTGGGAGGTAGGTAGGCAGCTCCCAGCCAATCAGCGGCCGCCAAGCAAACGTCCTGCCCAAGAATCTACCCTACGTGAACCTGCAATTTTTATTTTAAAAATCGGAAAAATAATTCTCTAAATCAAGGGCTTCATAATTGAGCTTATGTGTATTTTTCATTTATATTCTAGAAATCCTGACGAAAAAAAAAAAAACAGGGAAAATTTATTTCAACACTCGAAGTAAATCAAATAAAAATCGAAAACCAGAAATCGAAATTGAAGGCGATTCAGTAATATTGAACGCAGACCTCCTGTGTGAAGGAGACTCTTCCTCAGGGAGGTAGGTAGGTAGCAGGGTGTGGGAGGGAGGGAGGGAGGGAGGGAGAGGGTATGTAGGAAGGGTGAGAGAAGGTGGAAGGTGTGGGGGGGGGGTTATATAACCTCACGTACAGGCTTAGGAGGGATAGGACGTTTATAGCTAGTTATTAATGACCGCGAGATTGCGACCGTTTGGATGATGGAACTGTTGGTCACAGAGGGTGTCTTGTGGGGCGGGGGGGGGGGGGGGGATATTGCCCCCCCTTCCCCCACCCCCCGGATTATATGCTACTGGTGCTCCTGCTCCTGTTACTATGTTACTTTTACCCGGATGTGTTAGAAGCGGAAGGAAGGTTCAGTAGTGACAGAATAAAGGAGCTCAGAATATCTTATTGAATGAAGTGTCTAATTAATTATTATTATTATTATTATTATTTATTATATTATTATTATTATTATTATTGAGTGACATCGTATAAAAGCTCCTTTTTGTTTATTGCTTTGAATGTATAATTGCTTTTACTTTGACTTCTATGTTATGATATTCCGTAGGGCTATAGAGACGTTTCGTACCACGGCTCGGAACAAAGTGTGTTGATTGTGGAAAATGTATTAATACATTTTCCAATTTTCATATATATATATATATATATATATATATATATATATATATTATATATATATATATATATATATATATATATATATATATATATGTATATATACACTATGCATGTGTGCAAATCCCGAGCTTATGTATACATACGTATAATAAAAAAAAACCTATTCTATAAAAATGTATACTGTAGCATACACAGGTACGTAAATATATACGAATACATTTACCTGGTAATCAGTCACCCCCCCCCCCCCCCCCACACCCCCGGCTCACCTGTCACGTTGAGCAGCTAGCTACTACTACTACTACCTGCGTAGTAGTAGTAGAATAAGGACCCGAATTAATTTCGGACACCCGTGACTAATTAATAAGGACGTGTTCCTCCCTCCCGCGGGAGACGTCTCCAGCTATAATTGAGGAGGGAATTTAATCTGTACTCCTATGAATGTTTTTTAAATCCTTTTTTATTAAAAAATCTCTCCGGACGGAGAAGAGCAATTCCTCTTGCTTAATCGAGGTCTGAATAATGGGAAAGAAGGGGTGTGGGGGTACTTTTTTTTTTTAGGGTGAGGGATTAGTGTGTGTTAGTTTTGAAAGGATGGTTTGGGGGGGGGATTTTGTTTGGTAGAGGAGGGGAGGGTTTTTTTTTTTTTTTTTTTTTTTTTTTTTTTTTTTTTTGGTGGGTGTTTTTTTTTTTTTTTTTTGAGAGGGTGGGGGTAGGTTTGGGGAATATTTTGGAAGGAGGGGATGTATTTGATTTACGATTTTTTTTTTCTGAAAGAAATCAGACTATGGTATACAAGGCAGACATTGAAAGACATACATTATGAAAGTCGTTTATACTTAAAGAATAGATTATATGAAAGTCTTCTTAACTTAAAGAATAAATTATCAAAGTCTTCTATACTTAAAAGAATAAATTCTGAAAGTCTTCTATACTTAAAGAATAGATGATGAAAGTCCTCTGTACTTAAAGAATAGATGATGAAAGTATTCTATACTTAAAAGAATAAATGATGAAAGTCTTCTGTACTCAAAGGATAGATGATGAAAGTCTTCTGTACTTAAAGAATAGATGATGAAAGTCTTCTGTACTCAAAGGATATATGATGAAAGTCTTCTGTACTTAAAGAATAGATGATGAAAGTCTTCTATAACTTCAAATGATAGATGATGGAAAGTCCTTTCTGTTTACTTAAGAATAATGATGAAGTCTTCTATACTTTAAAGAATAGACTGATGAAAGTCTTCTGGGACTCAAATAATTAGAAATGAATGAAATCTTCTGTACTTAAGCATGACGATTGAAAGGGTCCTTCTATAACTTAACGAATAAATGATGAAAGTCTTCTTTACTTAAAGAATGTTATGGGATTATAATATGAAAATCTTCACGTCATAACGGACTAGGACCGGAAACATCAGCTCGAATTCTCTCTCTCTCTCTCTCATCTTGAATCATAACGAATCGCCGATGAAAGGGGCGAGCGAGCGGCCCTATTTACAAGACAAATATTTGAATGAGACTTTCCATATTGATTCCATTACTTAGTGGGATCAATGTGCGGACATGTGTAGGTCCTTCCGGTAATTGCCGGTGATTTCAGAAAATTGTTACGGACTGTTTGTCTCTTCCAATTTTTTTTTTTTTTTTTTTCTGGTTTGAAGTTCCCATGTTCCTGTGTGAGAGAGAGAGAGTGAGAGAGAGAGAGAGAGAGAGAGAGATTGTATCAAATTGCCTGGGGTAAAAATTTTGGAAAAATCATCTTAAGTTTAAGTTGTCGTACATATTCCTTAGAGAGAGAGAGAGAGAGAGAGAGAGAGAGAGAGAGTACTAAATTGCCTGGGGTGAAATTTTGGGGATGTTGGCTTCATTTTCAGTTGTCGTACATTTTCTTCTTTGCTACTTCAACATTACTATTATTCAAGTTAGAGAGAGAGAGAGAGAGAGAGAGAGAGAGAGAGAGAGAGGGAGGGGATATCGCGCCGAACTCCAAACGAATTAGCGTCCAATAATGCTGCCATGTTGCATGGCGTTTTGCCTAGACTCGAGTCATAAAACGGCTTACTGTCGACCAGAGTGGAACTCTTTGTAGCGGCGAATTTGGGGTTCCCGGAAATGAAGCCGAGCTTCAATGGACCTTGAACGATGTTCTAATTAGTGGCGGGACCAATTTTTTGGACGTTATACATGCATACATACCTTTGGTTCTCATGTAGCTTGGGTTGTCGATGCATGTATAGGTCTTAGGAACCTTCCCGTTAGGGCTAACGTTTCTACGATAAAAATTATTTGCTGAACTTATTCTTTTATTTTTTTTATTATGTTATCTCATGTATCTAGATTGTGTGTGTTACTGTCTGTACTTTGTATAATCCATGTATATGGCCTTGAGCTGAGAATAACATCTATTATTATTATTATTATTATTATTATTATTATTATTATTATTATTATTATTATTATTATTATTATTCAAAGAAAACTCATAATCACGTGAGTCAGTAAAATGGAAAAGTTAATCTGCTTTTATATTTTATATAACAAAATCAAACAGACATATATTGTGGATTTACTTTTTGCATTATTATTATTATTATTATTATTATTTATTATTATTATATATTATTATTATTATTATTATTATTATCATTATTATTATTAGTTATTATTATATTATTATTATTATTATTATTAAAAAATCCTCATAGTAGCAACGAGTTTTCAAATGGAGAAACAAATCCACCCCAGTTATGTAAATGCACATATATTTCAGTTTAAAAACACGCAAAGATAGCTTTCGGAATCTGTTCGGTTCCCCTTATCAATCTCTAAGGGGAACCGAACAGATTCCCGAAAGCTATCCTTAAAGTTTTTAAACTGAAATAGATGTACATTTACATAACTGTGGATTTGTTTCTCCATTATTATTATTATTATTATTATTATTATTATTATTATTATTATTATTATTATTATTATTATTATTATTATTATTATTATTATCATCAATAGTTTAGACGGCTTGAAAATCCACGTTTATTTATAACCCGTAAAACAGGAAATACATTGTTCCTAACCCATCATCTATCAATATTACCTAACCTGTAATGATTTAGTGCCACCAGTGCACCTCGTGAAGTACACTGTAGGCATTACTAAAGTTTGTTCGCGGCAATACTTTTGTATATATAAATCCAAGCAGTACATTGGAATCTATAAATCTCTGTGGTGTATGTGCCCATCTAAATCTCTGTGGTACATTTGTATATATAAATCCTTGCGGTACATATGCATATATAAATCCCTGCAGCACATTTGCATATATAAATCCCTGCGGTACGATTGCATATATAAATCCCAGTGGTACATTGACATATATGAATCCCTTTGGTGTATGTGCGCATATAAATCCCTGTTGTAAATCTGCATATATAAATCCCAGCGGTACTTTTGCATATACAAATCCCTGTGCTATACATGCGCACTTAAATATCTGTGGCACAGTTGCATATATAAATCCATGTGGCACATTTATTATGTAAATCACGTGTTGTCTTGCACATTTATTATGTAATCACATGTTGTCTTGATAAAAAATAAAAATTGCGTATCTGGGCTTGAAAAATATTCAAATACTGATAAATGCTGCAATGTCTTTGCAAGGGTATTACTAAAAATGCAACATTGCAATCCAACAGATTGCCGCATCATGCCATTACTCTCTAAGCAATATGGCAACCTATATACGTCAAGCGCCAAGGGAAAGTAATTCAAAACTCAAATCCGCCATTAATCGCTTACGCCGTTTCCGAACATAACCTCTGAGGCGATTTCCGTAAAATATTGCCGAGGGTTCTCCGCCTAGTGTCCGATTTATGCAAGCGAATGGTTTGGACAGGTCAGCCATTACGTCCTGTAGCTCGTAGTAGGCCGATATTGCAAGCTGCCCGAAGCTGCGAACGACCTGTCCTTATGTGGCTTGACAGGTCTCGTAAATACTCGGTTTGCCCGATGGTGCTGACAGCAAACCTGTTGCTCTAGTGTTTACTTGTCTCGGCGCATGCGTCATGGTAGAAGAGGGTTGCCTTGTTGCAAGATGCATTGTAGAGATGGTGCCTGAATTAGCTTGACGTATGTGGATTGTCTTCAATTATTATTATTTTTTTTTTTGCTCTATCACAGTCCTCCAATTCGACTGGGTGGTATTTATAGTGTGGGGTTCCGGGTTGCATCTGCTCCTTAGGAGTTCATCACTTTTCTTACTATGTGCGCCGTTTTATAGGATCACACTCTTCTGCATGAGTCCTGGAGCTACTTCAGCCTCTGAGTTTTTTCTAGATACCTTTTCAGGGATCTTGGGATCGTGCCTAGGTTCCTATGATTATGGGTACAATTTCCACTGGCATATCCCATATACTTCTTATTTCTATTTTCAGATCTTGATACTTATCCATTTTTTCCCTCTCTTTCTCTCCAACTCTGGTGTCCCATGGTATTGCGACATCAATGAGTGATACTTTTTTCTTGATTTTGTCAATCAACGTCACGTCTGGTCTATTTGCACGTATCACTCTATCTGTTCTGATATAGTCCCAGTTATTATTATTTTTATTATTATTATTATTATTATTATTATTATTATTATTATTATTATTATTATTATTATATGTCTAGATTTTTTTTTGCGAAAGTATATCACTGGGAAGGGATTTTGATGTTGTAAGGACAAGTTATTCGTGATTTGCTGGCGTGACATATTGAACATTAAACAAAACGTGTATGTACAAAAAACAAAAAAGGAAAATTATTATTATTATTATTATGCTTATCATTATTTATTATTTATTATTTATTATTATTATTATTATTATTATTATTATTATTATTTTTTTTTTTTTTTTTTGCTCTATCACAGTCCTCCAATTCGACTGGGTGGTATTATAGTGTGGGGCTCCGGGTTTGCATCCTGCCTCCTTAGGAGTCCATCATTTTCTTACTATGTGTGCCGTTTCTAGGATCACTACCTTCTGCATGAGTCCTGGAGCTACTTCAGCCTCTAGTTTTTCTAGATTCCTTTTTCAGGGATCTTGGGATCGTGCTAGTGCTCCTATGATTATGGGTACGATTTCCGCTGGCATACCCCATATCCTTCTTATTTCTATTTTCAGATCTTGATACTTATCCATTTTTTCCCTCTCTTTCTCTTCAACTCTGGTGTCCCATGGTATTGCGACATCAATGAGTGATACTTTCTTCTTGACTTTGTCAATCACGTCACGTCTGGTCTGTTTGCACGTATCACCCTATCCGTTCTGATACCATAGTCCCAGAGGATCTTTGCCTGATCGTTTTCTATCACTCCCTCTGGTTGGTGCTCGTACCACTTATTACTGCAAGGTAGCTGATGTTTCTTGCACAGGCTCCAGTGGAGGGCTTTTGCCACTGAATCATGCCTCTTTTTGTACTGGTTCTGTGCAAGTGCCGGGCATTCGCTTGCTATGTGGTTTATGGTTTCATTTTTCGTATTGCACTTCCTACATATGGGAGAGATTGTATTTCCGTCTATCGTTCTTTGAACATATCTGGTTCTTAGGGCCTGATCTTGTGCCGCTGTTATCATTCCTTCAGTTTCCTTCTTTAGCTCTCCCCTCTGTAGCCATTGCCAATTGTCATCGCTGGCTAGTTCTTTAGTCTGTCTTATGTATTGTCCGTGCATTGGTTTGTTGTGCCAGTCCTCTGTTTCTGTCTGTCATTATCCTGTCTCTGTATATTTCTGGGTCTTCGTCTACTTTTATTAGTCCTTCTTCCATGCACTCTTTAGCCATCGTCTTCACTGGTTTTCAGATATTGCCCCAGTGCTCTGTTTTCGATGTTTACGCAGTCCTCTATACTTAGTAGTTCCTCTCCCTCCTCCTTTCGTGTTATGCATAGTCTGGTCCGTATTTGCTCTTGGGTGTAGTGCTTTGTGTATTGTCATATGTTTCCTGGTTTTCTGATCTATGCTGCGGAGTTCTGCCTTCGTCCATTCCATTATACCTGCGCTGTATCGGATTACTGGCACTGCCCATGTGGTCTATGGCTTTTACATATTTCCGGCGTTGAGTTTTGACTTGAGTATCGCCTTGAGTCTCTGCATATATTCTTTCCTGATCGTGTCCTTCATCTCTTGGTGTTTTTATATCCCCTCCTTCCATTATTCCCAGGTATTTGTATCCTGTCTCATCTATGTGTTTGATGTTGCTCCCATCTGGTAGCTTTATCCCTTCAGTTGTCGTTACCTTTGCCTTTTTGTATGTTGACTAAGGCGCATTTTTCTATTCCAAACTCCATCCTGATGTCCCCAGATACAATCCTTACAGTCTGGATTAGGGTATCTATTTCCTTGATGCTCTTACCATACAGCTTGATGTCGTCCATTATTGTTATTATATTAGTATTATTATCATTTTATTATATAAACTGATCTATTTTACGAAAGGATACACTGGGAATTTGATGTTAAAAAGACGAGTTACGTGATTTCTGACGTTGAAAAATTAAACATTGAAACAAAAGGTATATGTGTACAAAAAAAAGGAAAAAATAAAAATAAAAAAAACACTGAAATAGTGACAGTTTAAGTGTCATATCCCCAGCACTTTGTGGATATGAACCTACTCATATCATTCAAAGTCACCCGCTCATTCATTCATTCATATTCAGTCATTCATTCAGAGGCCCATCAGCCAATCACCTATTGAATAGGCGTGTCCTCCTGGCGCGAGCCTATATATATAATCCCTGGCTTAACCTGAGTTGCCACATAACCGCCACCACTACCATCATCATCATCTCACTTTCATGATGACTCAAGTTACTCTTTCCTCTTCTTCTGTCAGATAATTATCAAGATTTCCACACTCGCCCGTTTCCATTTGGCGTGATGACGTCATCGTTACGTTCTTCGTTAAAATGACGTGCTGGATTTCAGGGTTATTTTTGGTTCTCTTATCATTTTTCTCTTGAAGGAAGATGGTAATTATTCCTGGCTCGAATTACGAAATGATGATTGTTATCTACATCCAATAACAAAAATGGGAAAAGTTGTTATCACTTATCTTTTGCACAAATCTGAAATCCTGAGAGAGAGAGAGAGAGAGAGAGAGAGGAGAGAGAGAGGAGAGAGAGAGAGAGTTTAACTTTGCTATCATATAATATAAAAGGCGTATAATTTCGAGAGAGAGAGAGAGTCTGTTTTAAGTCAGTAAAGCTTCGTTTCTTTAAGAAAATCCACCATTGGGGCCCAAATGAGATTGCCATCATTTTTATTATTTATTTATTTATTTATTCACTTATTTATATATCTTTTGGTAGGCTTAGATTACTGTTCTATTGGTTTTCCTTTGGTCTTCTTTCCATTTATTTTAAAACGCGAATTCTTTGGTTAAATTGATTGATTAATAAAAAAAAAAGACAGGATTGTTTATAAACAAACTTAGCTTTCAGACATTGGAGTTATTTGTTTATAGGCCGTGAATGGTCGTGAAGAGCAATGAAACTAAACCGAAATCGCATAGGCGTATGTGGGTAGGCCTCTCTCTCTCTCTCTCTCTCTCTCTCTCTCTCTCTCTCTCTCTCACCAGATTTTGGGTACGAGAGCCACAATTCTAAGGCTCCTTTGCATCTGAGCTGCCTACCTCCAAGATGAGCATTCCAGAGGTGTTCCTAATTCCTGTATTTATTTACTCTTGTTTTCTTAAGGACTTCCTCTGAGCGGAATGCCTCTCTCTCTCTCTCTCTCTCTCTTCTCTCTCTCTCTCTCTCTCTCTCCTTCCTTTGTTTGTTCCTGAAACTTTTCGGGTACGTCTCTCGTTTTTGCCAACCGCGGTTGCTTGCGAGCTTAATTGAGCGCAGTACTCCACTTGAATGTTCGCTCGGAATTTTGAGCAAAATTTAGGTAACTTCTTTTTTTTTTTTTTTTTTTTTTTTTTTTTTTTTTTTTTTTTTTTTTTTTTTTTTTTTTTTTATCTCGTGACCTCGTATTTTAGAATTCTCCGGAAGTTCGCGTGTTCTTGGCATGCCCCCTTTTTGTGGGCGGGGATTTTTTTTTATATATTTCTTTTAGGTAGAGTTTTTTTTGTCGATGTTACCCAGGGTCTGAAGTATAACGATGAGAAATGCATTTTGCTAAGTTGGATGAACGTATTAATTTTTTAGAATTCTCAGATTATTTATAATTCTCATTTTTTTTATTTCTCATATTATTTATAATTCTCACATTTTTTTATAATTCTCAGCTTATTTATAATTCTCAAATTTAAAAAAAAAATTCTCAGCTTATTTATAATTCTCACATTTTTTTTATAATTCTCAGATTATAATTCTCTCAATATAAGTCTCACATTTTTTATAATTCTCAGATTATTTAATAATTCCTTCAATTTTTTTTAAATCTCAAGATTTTTTATAATTCTCAATTTTTTTTTAATATTAACAGGTTATTTATAACTTCTCAACATTTTTACATTTTCTCAAGATTATTTAATTAAATTCTCCCATTTTTTATAATTCTCAGATTATTTATAATTCTCACAAGATATATAATTCTCAATTTTTTATAATTCTAGATTATTTATAATCATAATTCTCAGATTTAATTTATAAATTCCAAAATTTTTTTTATTATTCTCAGATTACTTATAATTCTCAATATTTTTTTATATTTCTTAGATTATTTATAATTCTAATTTTTTACTATTCTCAGATCATCCATTAAGAAGGAAATGATTGACGTTTGAGAATCATAAGTAATTTGAGAATTATGAATAATCTAAGAATTATAAAAAGAATTTGAGAATCTTAAATAATTTGAGAATTATGAATAATCTGAGAATTTTAAGAAAATTAGATTCATGAAAAATTTGAGAATTATTAATTAATTTGAAAATTATAGATACTTTGAGAATTAATAATAAATTGAGCGTCATAAATAATTTAAGAATTGAAATTAATTTGAGAATTATAAATAATCTGAGAATTATACAAAAAAATGTGAGAATTCTAAGTAATTTGTGAATTATAATTTAAAAAATCGAGAATCATAAAAAAGTGAGAATTAGGAAATTTCAGAATTATTGGTAATTTTAAAATTTTAAATAATCTGAGAATTATAAGTAATTTCAGAATTCTAAATAATTTTAGAATTATAAAAAATGTGACAATTCTTAGTATGTTGAGAATTATAGATAATTTGAGAATCATAGATAATTTGAGAATTGAAATGATTTGAGAATTATAAATAATTTGATAATTATTAATAATTTGAGAATTCTAAGTAATTTGAAAATCATAAATGATCTGAGAATTATAGATAATTTGAGGAATTATAAATAATTTGAGAATTCTAAGTAATTTGGGAATTCTAAGTAATTTGAGAATTATAAATAGTCTGAGAATTATAAGTAATTTCAGAATTCTAAGTATGTTGAGAATTATAGATAATTTGAGAATCGTAGATAATCTGAGAATTATAAGTAATTTGGAAATTATAAATAATTTGATAATTATAAATAATTTGGGAATTCCAAGCAATTTGAGAATTAGAAATGATTTGAGAAATATATAGATAATTTGAGGAATTATAAAAAAATTGGAGAATTATAAATAATTTGGGAATCCTAAGTAATTTGAGAATTGTCAATAATTTGAGAACTATAAATTCTCGCATTTTTTTTTTATAGCTTCTGCTCCCGTGTAAACTTCGATGGCATATCTCTGCTTATTTTGCTCCCTGGATTTAACGAGTTCATCCCCGTAGGAGGCTACTGCCTTCAGTTCATCTCGCGCGGTGCACTGTAGGCTATACGTAAGGTTCTTTGCAGTGTCCTTTGTGTTATTGCTGAAACTTTAGTAAAACACACACACACACAAACACAAAACATTTAAGTTTACACGGAACAAGGCATCGTACTATAGTAGTTTCACATCAACGTGCATTTGACGTCTAGCCCAGTCCCTTACGACGCTCCTGATTGGCTGTTGATAAGCCAATCACAGGGCTGGAAACTCTCCTCAGTCTCTCTCGAGAGAGTTCACATAGGTAGGATGTATAATGTTCCACCTCTCTTTAAAGATACGACTTTCAAAAGTATCCCTGAGGAGAGGTGGAACGTACATCCTGCCTGTGTGAACTCTCGAGAGAGACTGAGGAGAGTTTCCAGCCCTTTGATTGGCTTATCAACAGCCAATCAGGAGCGTCGTAAGGGACTGGGCTAGACGTCAAATGCACGGTTGATGTGAATCTACTATAGCATTTTCGTGATCTGTTGCTGATTATGAAACGCAGCCATTAACACATACGCACACAATCACTCACAAACACGCGCACATACACACAAACCCTTCTTTGTAGGTAAAAAGCTGGCTACTAGGCTTGGTGTAGCATCTACTGCACAGCGTAAGGCTGTAAACGATAACAATCAGCCTTGAATACCTCAAATCATATTGTACCTTTCGTAGCTGCTCAGTTTGTTGGGCGGGAGAATTTTTTATATTTATTTTTTTTGCTTTGTTTATTTTTTTCGTTGTTTTTCATTATTTCTGCTTATTTCTTGTTGGTTTGGGAGTTTGTTGCTCATATAATAATAATAATAATAATAATAATAATAATAATAATAATAATAATAATATTATTATTATTATTATTATTATTATTATTATTATTATTATTATAGGCGTTGCAATATTCGAAAATGTTTTCTCCGAAATATAATTTATTTGAGTGTGTGTGTGCGTGTGTGTGTGTGTGTGTGTGTGTGTGTGTAACACGCAAAAGACTCCATCTTAGACCCGATAGTTAATTGTGAAGAAAAGTTAAATTACAATAGCTATAATCACAAGGAAGAAAATCATCAATAGGCAACCTTTATTTACCAGGTCCTCAGGAAACCCTGCTGTGAGCCGTGACGTCATAATCAATTCATAGAAAACGGGCAGAAAGTATTGGGGGAACTCTCGCAATCCAACGTCAGTTCTCGCGTCATCGCTCGTAAGAGACAGTTAAAACGAAGGGCATAGTTTGCCTATTGCGCGTAATCGAGGTGATTGATAGTTCCCAATGGAAAGGCAGTAAATCAGACGAATTATTTCGCTAAATTAGTTTCCATCCGGCCGAAGCGGAAATCATTTACACGGGACTTGTCGCAAGTCTGATAAATTGAATGATTCATCAGGGTATGAAGTTCGTCATAAAGGCTCAGCTTTTGCTTTCGCGAATGAAGTGGAGATTTCATTGGGGTTTCGACAATAATTTATTTGCAGAATTTATGAGTCGGGGATTTTGACTTGTGATAAAAAATCAGTAATTGTTAGGTAAAGTTTGGACAGAAAAGTTTGGACAGAAGTTGGTTGCATTTTATTTGCAGAGTAAAAACGTAACCATTACATTAGTCTCGATTTTTAGTTAATATTTCCTATTGTTTACGTCTTGCGTTAATTAAATAAACTTGAGAATGATTTTTATACCAAATGGTAAAGTCCTTGAATTCGAATTAAAAATACTAGCAAACATATGTATGCAGAAATTATGTATGAAAATTCATAAAGTAACTAAGTCTACGGGCGTAACCAGCCTCGTTTCACGGGCAGAACCAACTCTCCGTTTCAGGGAATCCCTTCTCACCCCTCCCCCCTTTGGAGGGGGCGGCGGGAGGTAGGATGAAACCCCATTATAAACCATCTTAGGGGTCCCCACTATAACCATGCCAAGTTTCACGCCCATCGGACCTGCCGTTCGGCCAATGATTGAGAAAATTAAAAAAATGCAACCTGTCACTGTGCTAAGAGAATGGAATTCCGACGCATGGTTGTGGAACCCTTGAGAGAGGAAATACGTGTAATTGAGAGGGAGGTTTCTTTCATTTTTACTGAATTTTCCATGTATTATCTTTGCCTGGTAAGCAATGAGGGAGTAATTTCAGTTTAGGGGTTATAAGTTGCTTAAATGTTGTTTTTTGTGTAGTATATATATATATATATGATATATATATATATATATATATATATATATATATATATATATATATTTCATGGCTTCACCGTGACATTTTATTTAAACATTTAAAAAGATTAAGTTGTTATTGTCGTTTAATGTCCAGTTCGCTATACCTCAGAGATAATAGACAAGTGGAATTATAATTTGATAAGTGGTTCATCATACACACAATGTAGTTTATAATATCTATATATATATTATATATTATATATATATATATATAGATATAGATATAGATATATATTCATATTCTTTATCCTCAATAAAACGTTCCAAGAAGAGGTCCATTGTAGGACGAAATTGTTGGGCATTTTCTTAGAAAATCTCCGCATTTTTCCTAAGTGGAATACAACTGAATGAGCATATCTTCGTGCCTAAGAAGATTACCGTATATATGGAATGTCTGTATGTCCGATGAACCACCACCCTTGCTTTTGTAATATATTATAGTTATCCCTCTACCCAGCCTGGAAGCCTCATTAGCAACTCTCTTTATACTTTAGCCAGTTTTACCAGAATCTCGAGGATGAATTCCAGCCGGCCTTCGGCTGGCGAGATGGCCCTTACTCGAGGGTCTCCCCCCCCCCCCCCCCCCTCGTCCTCGGAAGACGTCTCACTCCAATTAATGCAATGGCCTGATCCCCCCATCCCTCCCCATTCTTATCCACCCCCTCCTCCCCTCGCATCCTACCCTTCCTCATGGCAATGCAAATTCTATTTCCCAACTCCCTTCTTCCTCTGGCAGTTCTTGTTATTGATTTGGGTTTTGGGGATAGTTGGGGAGGGGTTAATATGGGGGGGGGGGTAGATGGAGTTCTGGGAATGGGTTTGGGTTTCTAGGGGGTTTGGTTAGGGGGTAAGGGGAAGGGAGTTTGTTTTGGGGCAGGTATAGGGTTGTATGTTGTGTATAGCTCATGTAGATTTGTTTGTAATGTTGATGTGTTTTTTTTTGTTGTTGACAGTAAGCCCCTGTATATGCATGCATATTCGTATACACACACACCACACACACACACACACACACACACACACATATATATATATATATATTATATATATATATATATATATAATGAAGCACGGGTTATATAAAATCGTGACTGAAGATGTCCTTGATATAGTCGAAACCTGTTTCAGGACTTTACACCCAGTAATCCATTTACTCTGTGGTTCACCTGTATATATATATAGTATATATATATATATATATTATATATTATATATATATATATATATATATATATATATATATATATATAATATATAATATATAATCATTATACATTAACATGATTCACAACCTCCTTATGATATGAAAGAAAAACATACATTCGTAAGCACGAAAGAAAAACCCAGCAGTCTACATTTTATCCTTCGTGTGTGTTTGTGTGTCAGTGCGTGTTTGTGTATGTGAATTTTCACAAACCATCTGCTTTCTCGTCCCTTCAGTAAAACGAGGCAGGAGCCTATTCACAGCCTCATAAACCACGCAAACCTGGCTTCCGGTTTAGCATGCTGGTTTAGGAGAGTTCTTTTTTTTTTCTCATTGTTCGAATTGATGTACGATGTTCGTTACTTGATCAGCCGTGAAGGTGTTTTTTTTTTTTTTTTTTTTTTTTTTTTTTTTTTTTTTTTTTTTTTTTTTTTTTTTTTTTTTTAATAGGTGGGGGTGTTGTTTGTGGGTTAGGGGGAGAGGGACGTTCTTTGAAATGTTGATCATATACGTGAGATTTTTTTTATAGGATTCAGAATCTTTTCATTCATTTGGGTTGAATTTCAATGTAAGTAATTCAATAAGCTTTAAGTTCTTTCTGTCACAGTATCAGTACTTTAGAGCCTGGGTGTGGGGGGGGGTGGTCTTTGAAATGTTGATCATATATGTGAGATTTTTATAGGATTAAAATGTTTTAATTCATTTGGGTTGAATATCAGCGTAAGTAATTCAAAAGCTTTAAGTAATTGCTGTAAAAGTATCAGTACTTTAGAGCCTTTTAAGTAACTGCTGTCTAAAGAGCAGTGCTTAGTAGTTTCACGTAATTACTGCCTGAATAACACTGCCTCATGGCATAATATAATTGCTACTTAAAAGCAGAATGTGTATAAGTACAGGCTAGTGCTTCTGTGGATATAAGTAATTTCTGTCTCTACAGCAGTGCTGTAGTTAAATTCTACCTCAAGGGCAGTGCTTCATGTTACAGTTTAATTAAATGCTAACAATTACTGCAAGTTAATTAACAGCTTCAAGGGTAATGCTTCAGTGCTGCAACTTAACATTCAGGTTCAAGAAGGGCAGTGCTTCAATGCTACAAGTAATTACAGCTTCAAGGGTAATGCTTCAGTGCTGCAACTAATTACAGATTCAAGAAGGGCAGGGCTTCAATTCTACAAGTAATTACAACTTGAAGGCAGTGCTTCAATGCTGCAACTAATTAAAAGCTTCAATGGCAATGCTTCAGTGCTTCAAGTAATTACATCTTCCAGGGCAGTGCTTCAATTGCTCTCCTAAGAGACGAACTTTGGTACCTTTGAATAAATGTTGCAGATACCATAACAATTAGAATTGAGCTTAGAGAATGTTAGCTGCATATATAGTACACCTTTTTCCTGAAGGAGATTGTCTGCAGATATTTGCTAACAGATGTTCACCACAGGGAAAGACATGAAGGCATCTGCTCCCAGTAGTGTGATTTGTTCGAGCAAGAACGTTATTTTAATCTAGTGGTTTCTTAGACTTTTTTTTTGAAAGGGGACACCGTGGCTTCTCGCCAGGTTTCAAAATGACACAGTCGGTATTCAGATTACAAAGACCTCTGTCTGGGCAATGGAGTGAAAAAATGTCACGAGTGATATAAAGATAAGATGGCAATTGGTTTCTCTCTCTCTCTCTCTCTCTCTCTCTCTCTCTCGAGATAGTTCTCCTTTTTCGAAATATTTTCTCTCTCGAAATATTTCTACTTTTCTCGAAATATTTCTCTCTCTCTCTCTCTCTCTCTCAATCTCTCTCGTTTTCTTGAAATATTCTTCTCTCTTCTCTCTCCTTCTCTCTCTTCTCTCTCTCTTCTCTCTCTCTCTCTCTCCTCTTCTCTTCTCAATATTTGCGACCCAGAGAAAAAGTATTGAGAGAGAGAGAGAGGAAAGAGAGATTTCGACCAGGGAAAATTAAAGTATTTGAGAGATAGAGATTTCGACTGGGAGATAAGCATTGAGAGAGAGAGAGAGAGAGAGAGAGAGAGAGAGAGAGAGAGAGAGAGAGAGAGATACACAAACAGTGTATGTGTAAGTGTTTACATAATAAAAATATGGAATGTTATTCCTATATATATAAAAAACTAAAACTATGATTAATTAAAAACCAGTGACCCAAGAGGTCAACCAGTTTGCTTGCAGGAATGTTATCAGACCAGATATGATAAAGTATGCTAAGATGACGTATACAATAAAGTAGGCTAAGATGACGTGCCGTCACCTGTGGTCCTTCATTTGTTTTGAAAACATTAGTCCAAGCTTCCTGCTTGAGACAACTACCGCGACCTATAATTCAAACGGCCTACGTGATTTGTAATCTGTGTCATCTGTATGTATGTTCATATGTTCGAGGCTACTGTCTGCTTCCTTATGATTTGTAACCGAGATGGTAGGCAGAGTTGAATTAGCCATCATCATTGGCAGAAGCGATCAAGCCACCGTCATTAGAAGACCTGTACATTCTTTATCTAAGCTTCATCATGTAGATTTGAATTAGCCATCATCATTGGCAGACCTGTACAAATTTCCTCTGATCTTCATCATGTAATCTCAGAGAATAGAACTATTTTTTGTACTCAGTGTTTTCTACTAGAACCTCACATCAGAAAGAGATCGAATGAAGTTATAACTATCATCATGAGTTTAACACATCGTCGTCATAACCAAAGAAGATACCGACTTCGAAGTTATCATCAAACCCCAAGACACTCCAATGAGTATGGAAGTGCATAACCAACCGACTTAGCGAAGATTATCGCAAGACTAACATAACCTCACAGGGCGCCTTATTATACAAGGCAACAGCCCTTTCATATGTGCATGTTTATATAAACATTCACGCGCATGCATGCATGCATTCATGCATACGTGTTGCATTACCGCATACAAGCGTACACCACAAGAAGTCTCCTGAGGAAAGGGCGCAAGATGATCAGCGTCAGCAATGACAAAGGCAACAGTCGCGCCTACTGTGCTCCACCTCACTTTTGCTTCTAGTTTATGGGCGCCATTAAGGCCTGCTTGCGGGTGAGGGAGGTAGGGGGAGGGGGGGGGAAGACGATGATATTGCCTCCGTATCGGGTAGCTGCTAGCTTTCTGGAATGGTGGGCGGGGGGGGGGGGGGGGGTTTCCCACTCCGCAATGTTATTTCGGGATTACGGTACTAGTGATATTGGGGGTGAGAAGGGGGCGGGGGTCATTTTCGTTAGCGTGACTCTGTTCGTCTGCCTTTTGTTTTATAAAGATTTTTCAATTAATAATAATAATATAATAATAATAATAATAATAATAATAATAAATCCTCTCATCAGCACCCGACCCTGTTTCTTTTTATTTATGAATGTAATAATGATAATCATAATGATAATAGTATAATCTATAATAAATCCTGCATTAGCCTAATGTGATATAATTAATATATATATAGTATATACATTATGATATATATATAATATATATATATATTTATATATTATATAATATTATATATATATATATATATATATATATATATATATATATATATATATATATATACACACACATATATATATATGTATAAGTCACGAAGGAAAGATAAACAATGGAGTGTGTGCAAGATCTTTCGACTCAACGTCCTTTACTTAGCAGACAAACTGACTTACATGAGAATTTTGTTCTTAAATTGTACCCATGTTTATGCTTGTTTGGAAAGGTTAATCATTCTCCAGGTGTGTTGGCTTCTATAGTAGTAATCTCCTTATAATCCCTATCTGTCACTTATTCAATTTTCCTGTCCTTTCAGTTTCTCATGTACGTCAGTTTGTCTGCTAAGTAAAGCACGTTGAGTCGAAAGATCTTGTAGAAACTCCGTTGTTTATCTTTCCTTCGTGGCTATACCTTTATAAATGGATTTATCACATTCCAAACTTTCGTGATTTAGTTATACACACACACACACACACACACACACACACACACACACACACACACATAT